>NC_056739.1:1202342578-1202640078 GCF_019279795.1 Protopterus annectens | reverse complement strand
ACCCATTTCAGCAGAACAAATGGATATAACTAAGGAAATTCTTTTGAGCTGGGTCGTAGTCTGAATCGCCTAGACATAATCAGCCCCTGTTGAGTTTGATTTTAGTCTCCTAGTTTTTTGGCAGCCACCAGAACTGAGTCTAAACCAACTGTATTTGAAGTATTGAATATTGTAACAGAAAAACAGTGGGATTTTTAGAAAAGGGAAGGAGCAAATTAGAGAAAGGGAAATTATGGGAACAATACATCCAAAATTAGAAGGAATGAGGTTTAAGGGAAGGCAAGAACTGAACAATTTTATGTAATGTTAGACTGGTAAAATAATGATGTGTAATGTATGTAACCAGAAACCTGTTTGTTTCTTGTACTGTTTGCCAGTGTGTTATGGTGATAAAGGTGTTGGATATTAAGCATAAATGCTCAGAGTACACACGGACTCTGAACATTAACTATTGACATTTTAAAATATATGCAAAGTTTGGATTAAAGGGGGGGGGGGTAGGAGGGGTGATGAAAGAATTATTGGAAATCCATGAGTTGACATGGCAGTTAAGATTAGAGGCTGACACTGCAGTGGATAGCATAGTTCTTGCAGCTACTCTCTGGGTTCATGTGGGATTCCTCTGGGTGCTCCTGGTTTTCTCCCATCTTCAAAAGACATCCAGTTGATGGATTGGGCACCCTAAACTGGCCATAGATGTGAGCTTGTGATATCCAAGTAACCAAGGCAGGGCTACCCACCCGATGGTGTGTACCTTTGCTCTAGATTCACTGATGGGTCACAGTGACCCAATGTGCAAAAATGGGGGGAGGGGGTTAATGTATTAGTGGCAAACACCCCCACACAGGGATTAATGAACAACTTTTACTAGTTTATTGACTAGCTACTTCATATTACATGTCTGCATTTGGGGAGATAGAGTACCGCTTTGCACTTGTATACATTCATGTCTTTATTTGAGCAATTTTTTTTTCTAAAACTTAAAGCATGGCAGAAACGTATGCATCCCTAAGTCACAATCTAGGAATAATGTGAAAAAAAGGCAAGTTTTACTTTGACTTTGCAGTAGAAGTATGAATCTTGTCCAGTTCTGTTTGTCTTTTACTGAGTGACTAAAGATTGTTCACTATGTGACAATGTCATTGGTTTAATGCATTTTAAATTGGTTGGGAGATGTACTTGGGGTCTAAAGGTTTTTAATCCTACGATAAATATTTGGAGTGGATTGGAATTTGGCCCAAATTTCATAATTTAAAAATGGGACTTTGGATTTCCAGGCTAAGTAGAAAAGATGCTTGGCATCCAGCATAGCTCAGGTCACCATACAAACCTGCCAGTGAATAAATGCATGTTGCAAAAAGTAGCTGTAAAAACTTCACTTGGAAAATTTAAGTCCTTAAAACTAGCCATCAATCTTCAGTAATGCTTCACATGACTTGACCTGGAACAGTTTGCTCTGATGGAGGGAATAGTTTCCTTTTCATGAACAAAGAATTAGTACCCCCACCAGGGAACATGTAGCTATGCAGTCTGAGTGTACTCAACTGAATTTTTAACTTATTGTTGGTGACCTGAAGCATGGCGCCTTTCAGATCTGCTGGGTATTTTTCCCAGGACTTTGGGTGATTCCTCTGTTTTTACCCAGTTGGCTCATTTCTTTTTTCCTGGCTTGAATGGGAGCAAAGTACAGTAAACTCTGAACTGGCACCCATGGGGATTGGTAGATGCTGGATAACTGTAGGTTCTGGTTGCTTGAGAATTGGTATTAAAATAGACCCGACTAATACTGTACCTATACTGTTTGTTTGATTTGACTTGTTAGGCTGGGGAGAGGTAATTTATTCCTAGCTTTTTAAAACTCAAAGCATAAGGTATGTTTCTGCAGGTGGGAAACAAGTGTAACGTATGTAAATTGTATTGTATTTCTTAATTTTTTTATGGTTGCTTGGGTTCCAGTTAAGTTTACTGTATTCTTGGAATAGCAGTGGGTCTCCTGGTAGCTGATTTCCTTCCTGGGAACCCCAGTCAGCCCTCCTTTCCCTAGTGAGAGATGGAGTGGATTAGCTTGCTTGCTGGCCTACCTCCTGCTTGCTGGCCTACCTCCTTTCCTTGGAGTATCCCTCAAGTAGCTCCAGGCCCACTCACTGCCTCCTGAGAAGCATGCATCAATATGCCAATTTCTCCTCAGCCGCATAGTGTCAATGTGCTAAAAGCAGCACACAATACTAGTTGAATAATGTGTACCCCCAGGTGTCATCCATGTGGCAAGTCCAGAGTATGCTGAACCCCCCAACCCCCACATGGGAGTGCAAACAACTGCAGGTACAGAAACTTACTAGATAATTACTGTTGCTCTTTACCATAGAGCAAGGGTGCTGTCCATCTTTACACTTCTCTGCCTTCAGGAAGTGAAAATGGTGGTCCTTTTCTGCAAAAGTGAGGTGTTCTGTTGATTTGGCACAGGTCCTTCCATATCCGGAATAGGTCTACTTAAAGTTGGTCTAGAAACTGGAAGCATTTCTAGGAAATCTATACTGTTTGCAGCAATGAGCAAGTCTGCAAAATATGACCAGTCTGAATATTGGCTACACAACTTATCAAGCCTTAAAAATCATAAGGTAAAGCTGCAATGAAATGTTTGGTATGATAACTGGATCCATGAAGATGCATATTGCTTCCTTCTAATCTTCTGTGCACAGAGATACTAATATGCCCTTTATCATTACAACCCTTAAGAGTAAGATCTAAAAAAAAATCTGTCTTACTTGTAAAGCTTAATTTATCTTCTTGCAAATCCTGAACAAATTTATAAACAGTCACCAGATCTACATTGTTTATGTAACTATATTTAACTACATATTTAAGAATGATTATACAGATATGAATTTTAGCCATAACCAAGTTGGCATACACTTGGGCAAAATATGCCCTCATAGCTGTAATTTGTTTCCAATGAAACCACTCATGAAAACTAAAAAAAAAAAAATTTTGAAACTCCAACATAATTAGATTGAAGAGCATCTCTTAAATGTCTCCACCCCATGGGTATGTTGACTATTAGTGTATAGACTACTGATATAAAGTCATCCCAGTGCATAACCTGTCCCATTTCACATTTGAAATTTTATCTAAAAAATTCTTATCTCTAATATGAGGGAATTTTGTACATAAGGGAACAAATAACTAAAAATATTCCCATATCATGCAAAAAAAAACTCGCAGAAACACAAGATTTTCAACATTGTCTCTCTCAAAATAATTCTGTATCCTTTAACTACTGCTGATATTCATTCAGGGCTTTTCTGTAACTTTCCATATTGCTCCCTTCAGATACATTTTCATTATTGAAATGTTCATAACACATTTTAGCATATTTATCAAAAATCAATTTGTTACCCTTGTCCACAGGTTTTACTACTAAATTGGCAATTACCTAGGTCCAGAAGGGCTTTCCATTGGTCTTTAGACAAATTGGATGCTAATAAAACAAAGTACATTAAGTTTTCTACAGCAAAATTAAATGCAAAAGAATATCGCACTGCAATTAGTAAATGGTGGTATAAACCTACTTGTATTTAAAGTACTATATGCATTAAACCATTTCTTTAGAAAGATGAGAAACTATTGTCTGAACTAGGCAAAAAATCAATGCACTAATTGTTAGCATTGTAAAAAAATGCACAATGCAACTTCTGTACTAAACTTATTTCACACTTCATTACAGGCACTCTAGGTAAAACTGAACATCAGGCATAGATTTTAAAACAGACACTGAAGTCTCAGTTCACACAGACATATTTACAACCAAGTTGCCACATACAATTCCTGCCATCTACCTTTTTAGTTCTGTTTAAATTGTGCAAATATTCTGTTGTATCCAGTACCATTTCTTACTCTCTTCCTATTGGTGGTCCTTTGAGGACTCTCTGAAATCTTTCATGTCTTTTGGGATCCTGTGCAGGGAGTAAGGATGGAACCCCCCCATCACTATCCCAGTCAGTAACTGTTTTTGACCCTTCAGAAGAAACAAATGATAGTTTCACCCTTTTTAAAATTCCTCTGACATAGTGACATGTTAAACTTCCACAAAAAAAGGTCTACCACGGTTAGTCCCACAAGTCCTACCTTCCCATTTTTTTTAATTGAAATGGGAAAAGCTGAACAGTTAAGAGCAGTTAAGTTAATCGGATCTTTCTATTTGTATTTTAACCCCTTCATGCAAACAGCAATGGGCAGCAGTGGTCCACAGCTTCTTAAATTCTGTCTCCATCACAACTGTTAAAAGGCGTGCTGGTGCTCTTAGATGCTTGTAAGCCCCTAGATCAAACTTCTAATTCTAGGTATCTTTTCAAACGCAATAAACATACATTAGTCTCACTAAAGTAAGTTTTCCAAATTGTTTTTCTTAAACTTGTTGAAAATGAAGAAATTACCACCTCCTACAATCAAAGGGTTACCCATTTGTCTCTCCCGGTCTCTCCCGGTAAGGTGTAGTTTTTCATGGTACTTTGAGACCCCTCCAAACCTTCATATCAAAAGGTATGAGGTATATTGGAGCAAGGATCTGTAGCCATATAAATATTGCAAAACCACAAAGGAATGATAGGGGAAAAAAAGCAACCACGGTTACAGAACCAAAAACTTATGAACCTCTAGCACATTGGACAAATGCTTTCCAGGAGTACAAATCAAGTTTAGAAATTGCACTCTAATCCTACATATTAAATTCACACACAATTACTATTCTAATTTAAGTACTTCCAGTTGCATTCATTTAACCCTTCTGGAACCCTTCTGACCTCCTATTGGATAGGTAGATTTTGAACCATAGAGTGCACCGCGATCTAATGACATTTGAAATAGAAGTTTGCTGTAACACTAAGGCTTTAAACAAGTCTGGAAACTGGGAGACTTCTCTAGCTCTGACCATATCTGTGTAGGGTAGAAATGCAGTGTTAATACTATGGGAAGGACTAAAGCCATGTTGAGTTGGGGATAGTTTTTCTGCAGAAGATAGTTTAGAAATTTAATACATTTTTCAAGTATTTTTGAAAGAGGTGGGGTAAGATTGCTATAGGTCTGAAGTTAGTGATGTCTTTTTAATTTCCTTTTTGCAGATGGCTGAAATGAATTTTTCCAGGGAGGGGACATGGGATTCCTGGACTGACCTGTTTATAAGGACTGATGGGGTTTCAGCTGCTATTTTAAGGTACTCTCTTGGAAGGTGGTCAGCTGAGGTAGGGCATGGTTTGAGTAGTTTTATATAGAATGTTGGCATAGGTTCGAAGGTGAGTGGATGTGGTGATAACATGGTTGCTGGGGAGTCCTTGGGTAGAGTTAGGATTAGATGCTGTACTAATATATGAAATAAGTAAAGAACAGTAGTACAGATGTTTAATTTAATTTCAGAAAATTAATGAAGCTCTGCTGAATCAGGTTTTGGTATTGGTTTAAGGGAAAATATTAAATGCCACCATTTTTCCTCTATATGGTCATTAAGACTATATAACCGGGAGATGTAATTTCAGAGTGGTTTAAGCAACGTTTCGGTTACAGCAAGAATTTCCAAGCTTATGCTGGGTAATCCAGATATGTAGTTAGCAATTCCATTTATGGCAGCAAAAGTTAATTACTGGGTTTGGGGAGGGGGGGGTTGACTGTTGTGGGGGGGTGGACTGTTGTAGGGGTAGAGTAGTGTGTGTGGTGGAGCAAAGATTAGGGTGAATCTCCTATCATTTCAGTATTACATAAACTATTATATAAAACGTATTCGTTATATAAGCTGTCACAGTTCAAGTTTTCATTTATAGTTCTGTTGGAAGATGTTTACAGTGGTTCTAGAGCTCTCCAACATGTGCATGCCTGATGTATGGTTTCAAGTCCTGAACTTTCCAAAATAACTCCTCCCACGAGATAGTTATGGGTCTGTGACTCTGGATTTCTTTCCCCCTTCTCTTTAACAAGTGCATGTCTCCAATATTGAATATCCCATACTTGAACTAGTGAATAACAGATGTAATAGTACTGCAAGTTCATGCAGAAATGTTCTCTGGTCATTCTTACTAATTCAGTCTCCTCCCTGTGCTTTTTGGGTCCAGTATGAATCATTCATTTCAGTATCTGAAGTTACTTTGCATTTACTAAGAGTTTACAACTCCCTTTATAGAGCCAAACTTTTGCAAAGGGCTTTGTAAGTATCGCTATAATCCTGCGTGAGAAAAAAATAGAATCCTATTATGAGCAATCTTTTTTTTTTTTTTTTATAGTCTCACTTTGTCTAGCTTTTCAGTTTTCAAAGTTACTATTTGACCTCTGCCTTTGTTATCTTGTCTTGTTCTTATGGAAATGTATCCTTCTGGCCTTATGTCTAGATCCTGAAATTTTGATTTTTATAAATTTAAAGAATTTCCCTTTCAAAAACTCCAGTGGACATAAACATTTGACTGTTTGCCCATATTTCTGGGGGCCAATATAGGTTCATAGAGGTGTACTAGGCTAGTGACCCTGGAGTCTTTACAATCCTAGCCCAAAGTGCCCTGGCATCGTGCCACCTGATAGTTCCCTGTGCCACTGGAGTGATCCCAGAGATGAACTTTCTATTACCCATCCACTCTTAAGATCTCTGAGGGACAGCAAGGTGCTCTGCTTGACCTGTATGGGAAGCCTATTCCAGAGTATGTGTAGCCTCTGGGTTGGGAATCTGTCCCTCCAGCATGTTCTATTGATTGTGGTAATGAGGTTGAGGTCTCTGGAGCGTGTGGTGCGGCGGGATTGGAATTTCTTTAGATGTAGCATTTCTAACAGCTGGGTCAGACATGGCTTTGTAAGTCAGGCAAAGATTGCCTCTAAGTAGGCGATATGAGACTGAGAATAGCTGGAGACTTTAGTCTGTGTAGGCCATGTTTAAATGCCTAGGATCCTCTTCGTAAGGTACTTCTGTGGCCTGTCCAGCTGTTGCAGGTGTCTAGTGAGATGCATGCCAAATGGGGCATTATACTCTGGTCTGAGGGAAGAGTAGAGGGGGACAATGACCTTTCTTGGATGCAAAACCCTTGGTAATGAGACGTGCCACACAGGACTTTCTGACCACAGTGGCAATGGGGTGGTCAGAGTCCTGTCAACCTGTCCCCATATCTCTCAACTTGTATTCAGTGGGTTCCCATCAATATGGTAATTAGTGGGAACTGAGTTTTTACCAAAGGGGGATGACCTACACATTTTCTGGCATTAAGCTGAAGGCCATGTTTTCAACACCAGTTATTGGTTCTGTAGGATGTCTGCATCACTTGGCGTTAATGGCTCCCACCTTGCAGTTGTCTGAACTTGGTCAGCCAGAGTCCCCTTTGCGTTGGCCTGGACTTCTGAGAAGTAGATGCCAAACAGGAGGACCCAGGACCAATAACTGTGGGAATCCATTCTGACTGGTCAGCAGTCTGACTTAGAACACAGTGTGAAAGAACTCCATCTGTGAGCCAGTTTGCAACCCACCTAGTGATATAGGGGTTGATGTCTAGTTTGAGTTCATCAAGAATTCCCAAGTGAGGAATGGTATCGAAGGCCTTGGCCAGATTGAGGTAGGCTGTATGCACTGCCTTACCTTCATCCACAGCCCTGGTGATGACTGTCAACCAGGTTGAGCAGTCATGAGCTCCCTTTCACAAAGCCAAATTGCATGGAGTATAGGCTTTGGAGATTTTCTATATCATTGTTAATCACATCCATAGCATTACATATCAGACTTTTCAGGCTAATGCGGTGATAATTCCCAGGGTGTCTAGTTGCTCTCCCTTTATGGAGAGGGATGACTGTAGCAGTGCGTCATTCAGTAGGGACAAAGCTGGAGGTGATTTTTATACAGTCCAGTACCACTTTAAGACTGTTTCACTTGGAACCTCATTTGCCCCATGCATTTTTTTAATCGGATGCAGGTTTATAATATATGCCTCATTTTAGGACAAAGTATAAGTGATTCCCTTAATTGGTCATCAGACTCCATTTAATACAGAATTTCCTTTAGAGGTATTATGCTGATCAGTTTTGAAATGGTGAAACTCCTTTTCCATGCAAGTGTTTGTTTACTGGATGCTAATCAGATCTGTGGGTTTGGACATTTTCGCCCCTAGAAAGGCTCCTCTGTCGAAATAGTCTCTACCATAGTCCTTCCACACAGTATCAGCAGAGCAGCATTCCTGAAAGCCTTTATTTTATGGCCGTGCCTTATTTTTTGTGGTTCCTGAACCAAGGTATTGTATGAGGGTCTTCCAGGGGACTCCCTAGATGCAAACATCAAAATGCAATTATCCTGTTTGGATCTCTTCCTGCCTACAGCTCTAGAGGCAGATCTGACAAATCTGACAAATCTGATACAGAATGACCCTCCAGGTTCTTTGGGTGACTGACACCATGAATGCTTCCCACTTTGAAGGGCTATAACTGTTCACAGTACTGAAGACTTGTATACTACAAGAGTTTCTTATGGAGATGAGGGCAGCACCCAACCTTTCTTGCATTTTTAAGATCCTTTCCCCAAAAGTCCTATCCAATTTTTCAGATGACTAGTAAGTCAAGCTTGGAGGGTTAAGTACAGTCGTGCAAGCAACTCACCATAACAAGTAGATGTTTGATCACTGCTGCAGTAGCCTTGGCTATATGGGTTATATCCTGTCAAGGATACAACAGCCATACAGCTTCCAAAGCTTCAGGACACCTTCCCCACACTCAAACTGTCTGGTAGCTCAAGCTGAGCTTAGTAAAAGACAAGTTCAGGAGTAAAGCCATTCAGAGCTTTCCTGCCTGGAGGAGGGGGGATGCTGAGTCCTGAAAGGATAATGCTAGGAAAAACAAATATCCACACTCTGGAATAAAAATGCACCAAAAACCAAGGGGAAGGGAGGGAGCAGCTACTGCAGCAGTGATCACTTGCACAACTGTGCTATGTTAATCATATTGATCACTGCTGCAGTAGCCTTTGCTATATGGTTAGAGCTCCTTCCACCTCCCAAACATAGATAAGGCAAAGAATCTAGGAGCCCCTGGAGAATGGTCCTAGCAAAGCTTTATCTGGATCTATGGTGCATTGTAAATGTACGGAGGACAAAGTAGCAATTTTAGAATCCAACACTTTCTAAAAAGGCATAGATTAAGTAAGACGCAGGTAGTGGGCCTGGACTCTGCCCGAGCAGTTTAGTTTTACGGTAAGTGTAACGAAAGGTAATGGCCTTGGGCAGCCTTTGGGAAATGATCTGTTTTGGCATGGGTTGTCTCTCTCAGAAGAAACTAACAAGTGATCTAAATATCTGAAGTGTCAAGATAGTACCAGTGGTTGGTGGGCATGAAGTTGTCAAGATAGTACCAGAGTGGTTATGGGCATACAAGGTATGGAGTATCATTTCTACCCTATCTTTAGGTTCAGGAAAGAAAACTGGGAGAATATTCTGGCTTACAGTAAATGGATACCTCTAAGCTTAAAAGGATTAGTTCTCAAAGAAACCCTCTCCATATGAAAAATTAGATGGCATTGACTCGCTGTAAGAGCTTTTCAACTCGTGCTCTTCTTGCAGTGGTCAGAGCAAGTCATTAAGACCATCTTCCATGTTAAGAACCTACAGTCAGCCAGATTGGCTAGTTGAAATGGGACAAATGTTGGATTCTGTAACAAAATTAAGATCCCAAGAGGACACTGGCTTTTTTGGAGGCCTGTTGAGTAAAACCCCTTTCAAGAACCTTTTGACATGAGACTGCATTGAAAATATTCATGGACAGATGTGCTGAAATGGCCAATAAATGAACCTTGCTAGAGGAATAAGAAAGGCCTTAAGATTTTCTCTGGTTCTACAATGAGTTACTATCCCTAAAGGGGATGCTGGTTGTTGGCACCAACTGGAAAACCTTTCATTTGCAAATGAGATTTTCTAGTAGCAGGTTTTCTTGCTTCCATGTGTACCTGATGCACATACTCTGTAAACAGGTGCCTAAAAGGAGTGAAGACCCGAACATCCTGGCAGTGGAAGCTTGTGATGATTGCCCCTGGCTAAGTCTAAAAAATCTTGCCAATTGACCAGAAGTGGGGGTAAGGATCTTCTGCTTGAACTACCAACAGTTGGATCAAATCTTGGAGGACCTTCTGATCTAGTTCCTATTTGAGTCTGCCCTGGTCTTGCTCAGCTTGCTTGCCACAGTTCTGGTCCTACAGAATGTAGGATGCCTAGAGTAAGACTGAGAAACTAATATCACAAGATAAGTTTAGTCTGCCAAGGGGGGTATGACCTGGTTCCCCTTGCTTGTTGATGGACCATATGACTGGTATTGTCTAACTTGAGGTCCCAGGAACCAATGGTGGTTCACAGTTGAATGCCTTAAGCAGGGCAAGCATCTTTGATATTTATGCTTCTCTCTCGGTCTCCCAAACCACTTCCACTTTATCCCTTCTGAAACCGCTCCCAGAACAGTGTCCACTGTCTGGTGACTGCTTTGGAGCAGAAGGGGGAGACTTGGATTTAAGTGACTCCAGAAGCCTTTTTGTTCTGACAAACCTCAGCACAGGGATTTGAAAAGAGCAGGTGTTGATGCGGAGACAAAGTATTTCGAATACTACTGAATATTTCAAATGTGGAGTTCTTACCAGGGGTATCTTAAGAATTCTAGATGCTGTGGGTCCCAAAATCCTGAGGCATTCTTTCAGTGACCAAAGTCTGAATGGAAAACCTTGGATATAGATCAAGATTTCTTTTCCTGTAGAAAAGCTTTGAACTGAGGTGTCTGAAGCCTAGGAACGCAATCAAGACTTGACTCCTTCGCACAGGAATGTTCTCTTGGAATGGCAGCTTGTGTAAGAGATCTTGCCCAAGAAAGATTCCTGCCACTGAGACTGCAGAGATAAGAAAGTCCTCTAAATATAGAAAAAGGTGTATATGCTGTAGCATGCAGTGAGCTATAACTGGAACTAGACAAGTTATGAACGTTCTTGCAGCAGTTAATAGGCCAAAGGGTAAGGCCGAGAACAGATGTGATCAGATGACCATAAATGTCCAAACTGTGTGAATAACTGAGCATCTCGAGTCTAGTGCTACCAGAAACCTTGAAGAGGTAACTGAAGTGATAAAATTTAATTTATTGGAAATAGGTTTAGGTCTAGGAACATCCTTGAATAAAAACACTTCCCACCTGGTTCCATCACTCCTTGGGGCAGCATGCGAAGAACCAGTGGGAGCATTTCCCTCTGGAAGGGATAAATCTCCTTCCACTTACCTGTAACCTTAAATTATTTTCAGAACCCATTTGTCTGAAACTGTCTTGCCAAAGAGAAATGGCAATTCAGACTTTATGAAAGAAAAGGGCCTGAATGGGAGGGGTTCACAAAGTCTTATAGTTACTCAGACTTGGAATATCCTTTTGTTGCGATGTTTGGGACTCTATTTTTACCTAATCAAACTTTCTTCCCTCATACTCTACATAAAATACTGTCTTGGTGGTTATGAATCCTGTTCCACCAAATCAGAGGGAAAAGGATTTTAAAGAATCTTTCTGGTGCTGAAGGAAGGAACTTTAAGACCCATCAGACCTTTCTTTAAACCTTCACATCAAAATTCAAAAGGCTGTATCTGAAACCGGTTACCCTCATTCAGTCATCTGGTTTTCTAGTAACTTTAGATTTAGAAGATTCTTGCTATTGTAAGCCAAAAGTTTTTCAAGCACTTTTTCCATTTTTATGGTTTAGTTTGGACAAGACAGAAAATTGAACAAAGTACCTGGCTCCCCATACCTGGATGATTGCCTGACTTCTGCAGATTTCTTCAGTCACTCTGGATAGTAATCTCCTGACTTAGGATTTCAGGTGGACAAAAATCTTTCAATCCCACAGGATAGTTTTTCTGGGAAGCAGTCTGAATGCAGCACTAAAGATGGGCCTGCCTTAAGACAGTGAAATGTTACTAGGAGCAATTTCTGGTTCTCCAGCTAGGCTTGGGTTTCTGCCTGGGAATCTGAGTTCAGTGGTTCATGGCCTTGATTCCCATGTCTCTTTTCATGATTACTTTCACCAGATTTGACAAGGATGTTTCACTGTCAAATCAGTTTGGACTCTGTCAACACCCCAGTCATTTCAAATTCTGGTGTTGAGATTTGTGAAAAGGGAGGTACTCTGTGGATGAATCTGTTCTTTCGACCCAGATTTTCCTTTTCCAGCATCTACTAGTTTGTAACCACTGATGCATAAAACTTTCTTGGGGAGCTGTGCAAGAGTGAAAGTACAGGCCCTTTGGAACAAACAGGGCAAGGTAAAACGTTTTCAAGAAATAAAATGCTTTTAATGTTCTGAAATCTCCATCTTTGGACTGCAGGACATCTAATAGTCACCACAGTGATGTGCTGCATAAATTAGGCAACCATGTCCTACCCCCTTTCCTGACTAGCTGTTGTAGCCTGGGATCTGTCAACACTGCTCAGTCTATCCAGGCTGCCTGCATTCTGTCAGAACAAAACATTCTTGCAAACGAGCTTTGTAGGAACCAGGTGATTTTCCAGGAATTGGTCCATCTGTGGGAGTGTTTCCAGACTCTCTCTCAGGCCTGGAAGACTGATACATTTTCATTTCCATGGTCAAGAAATGTTCCGTGTGCCTTTCCTCCTTTAACCAAGCTTAAGATGGTCCCCAAAGATAATTGTAGAGACTTTATTTTTCCCCAGGCAACGGTGATTTCCCATTTGAAAAAGGCAAAGGGCAATTATCAAACTTCCTTGCAAAATAAACTTGCATGTATTGAACGCCTGCCCTGTGCTAGCGCTTAACTTCAGTTGACTACCCGGATGATAAACTTTTAATTCCTTTTAGATGCCTTTTTTTCTGAGGATGTGCAGCAGATAATGAGGGTAAAGTAACCTGCTACTAAAATCCCTATATGGGCAAGTAGAAAACCAAGCACTACAAACCTAGGTTCCTTTTCAAGGCTGCTACCAGGCTTTGTTACGATTATTCTCCAGGGGCTACTGGACTTGCACCCAACACTGTATTATCCAATCTCGGATATTTCATTTTAGCTTGGGCTACTGCAGCAGTGATCTAATTACTTACAACTGTACAATTTCTACTTACCATAACAGATATTTGAATAGATCACTGCTGCAGAATTTGTACCTACCCTCCATCCCTTGTTATAGCTGCTTATGCTAGGGTGTGGGATTTTTTAGTTTCTTGACAGAGCTCTAGCCACTTGATGTGAGAAGCTGTAAAGTTTTGCTGCCCTAGTCACTGTTGTCGTGCTTCCCTAGTGCAGGGTAGTAGTTGTGGAATGTGGAAGGGTGCCCTATAGCTCTGGAAGCTGGTTGTCTAATCCTTGGCAGGATGTCCCATATAGCTTAGGCTGCTGTAGTAATTATCTATTCAAAGCTGTACTGTGTGCAAGTCTGTCTGCATAACTGCATATTCTACTTTGGAGGTCAGTTGTAGGATTCCAGAGTCTACAGGCCAAATGGAAACATTCCTATTTATCCTGTTGTGGGATGCGTCCAGAAAACCAGAATTTTTTTTGTGGAGGTAGACCTACTTTTTTTTGGCCTGGTTTCTTTAAAGTGCAAGAATGGAGACCTCAGACTTTGAAGTACTGCTATTTCACTTTCCCAGCAAGCTTCACCTAGATCTTTATGCAAGACTAATAGCTTGTTTCACATCCAGTGAGGATAATGCTGTAGTTTTGTTAGAATTACAGATAGTTATCTAAGTTGCCCAGTCATAATCTCAAAAACTTTACTAAATGGGCTGTTTCTGCAAGTTGGTTTTTTGGGGGTGGGGGCTAAACCCATTTTGGTTCAGTTTACTAAATATCTGACTGGCATAAGACTCCTTTTGCTCTCTATTTGGCCAAGGTTTAGATTTCTTGGCATTTTGAGGCCAGTAAAGATTTTTTTCTTCACCCAATTAGTTACTAATGTACAGTTTCAGACTTAATTTTCAGAAAAATGTAAGCCAAGCCAAATCCTGTTAGTCTATCAACTTTCTAAGTTTGTAAGAGCAATATTTAAAATCTGTTCCTATTTTTGGGCCTTTGTCCCCATTATGTCAAGTTTTGTCTAGATTTCTTGCACTGAGGTTGAGTTATGATTGGACCGTTCATCTCGGGCATCCCATACTTAGACTTATTCCCAACTTGGAATAAGCTTTTTATGCAGTAGAGGCTTCCACCATATACCATAACCATCAGTGTTTCATAGCTTGCAAGGCCCTGTTCCTTTGCTCGGGTGAACCCTTGAGTCATGTTGACTTTCAGTCATCTGATATCTACAAGGAAAGGGTGACTCTTTAAGACTGCTCAATACTTCAAGGTTGCCACAGAAATTAGCTGTCTATCTTGCTTTTTACATTTTTGTCAGGCTAACTTTTGTAGGTCTTTTAGCTAGAAGTTTAACGTTAAAACTTTGAAAATATGCATAGCTCCAGTGTACAAATGGCTGTTCACAACTCTGGACAGCACAGAGGGAATACTCACTTTTCACTATGTGAAAGTACTGTGGGTCTTTATTAAACATGCAAAGGATCAGGAGCATTACAACTGGAATGATTGCAGTAAGCAATTGTAGAGCAACTGGAGATCAGGAGTCTCCAAATGAGCGTTCCTATTTTTAAGATATCCCAGAAAAATCCAATTGGGCTACAAGAGTCCCAGAAAGGCTAGAATTGGTGTAGGCTAGGGTAAAAGCCCAGGGGCAAGTTTGAAGTGTTTAGGCTTTGAAGAGTTCTGAGTGGTTAGACATCAAGGTTCATCTGTGAGCCCCCCATTCTAATCCATACTGGCGATGGATTACATCAGCAAAAGGATTGGGGAGTATGGAACAAAGCTCTTGTATGGTGACTTGCAATACAAACATGCTAAACAGGAACTTCAAATAAGGGGAATGGAATGCAAAAATGAAAATGCATGGGAAGAAAATGGTACTAAATTTAATGTGTGGCAGCAAGTGGAGCAATTGGAAAGCTTAAAACAGAGACTGGGGAGGTGCGTCTGTAATCTGTTACCAGCTTCAAGCATCTGAGAGGTGTGGTAGAGGGGAAGGGAATTGTACGTCAAGCACAAAATGCCAGGTAATGTAAGAAGCTAAAAAGTAAGGTGCAGAACAGTGACTTCTCCAATGATTCAAAGCCTGGTTGGTGAAGGCAGAGCAGATTATGGAGACGAGATGTGCCTGTGATGGGTAGTTGGATGCAGTGTAAGGCAGGTTTTAACAAACCTAAAGAAATGGGCCAGCACCATGGTACACAGGGACAAAGCCCTACTTATGACCCAAGTAACCTAGGTTTGATTTAGCATCTCTGCATCTGCGGTGCTGAGAGGGATGGGCAGCCCATCACTTGAGAGGAGGATGTTTGCCAGTGGTACACTAAGGGGAGCTTTGCCTAATGAGGGGAGTGTTTTCTGAAATTAGGAAATGTAGGGAGGAGAGCGGGATTTTGGATGTGCCATAAAATGGGAGAAAGTGAAGATAGCATTGCTGCTGTGGATGCATCTAAACTACCCTGGTTTGAAATTCAGCATTGGCTGGAGGAAGATTTGAGTGCTAGTAGAACCAGCAAAGGCTGTGGGGCACTGGGATTGCTGTCTTATGACAGGACAAATTTTAAAGTGAAGAAATGGACATCAGAGCAGAAGTAAAAGTATCCCCATTTGTAAAGGTCCAGGAGAATTACAATAGTCTTCTACTGGAAAGCAGAAGATGGTTTGAAACAGATTTGGGAGAGACTGGAAGAAGGCAAGCTTGAGGCATCAAGCCAAAAAATGGGCTTGAGATTGTATATCAGTTGGACATGACTGGGGGTAGAATGCCTCAGTCAAGAAGTGGGGGCTGATTTCAGCTGTGAGCAATACCCATTGGCAAAAATGCCATAAACTGAAATTGCATAGTTAAAATACAAAATTTAAAGTACAGCTGTACCATGCTGTGGTTGTATAGTGCACTGTATGTTGGGAAATGATGTACTAAAATATCTATTTGTAGGATGATGTGCTATAGGACTGTAGCAAAAAACAGGTGTGAAAATGCCAATAGTTGACTTATGACTTGGCACTAACTCACAAACTCTTCATATAGTTAAGATTTTATGTAGGTAACTGTTGCATTTCTCACTTGCATACAAGACCTAACTTGAAAGTGAAATACAGGCAGTGATCTAATTGAAGGTGGTGTCCTTAGTTTCAAAAAGACATGTTTTGCTATTGAAACTCAGAATGGAGGATTGCATTTTAAGTGTAGGTGCCTGGTAATTGTGACATGGGGGGTAGAATGAAGAGTGACATTAATGGTTAGATGGTGGGCAGAAGCTACTGAAGCTTGCAAATGGTACCGAGAAACCCCCTTTTGGTCAGAAGAGGGTGGGGCAAATCCTCTAAGATCTAGTGATGTGTTTTTAAAGCTGTTTTGAGTGCTGCTAAGGGAAGTTGAATAGTTTAGCAAAAAAGTTACTCCAGCTGTAGCATTTACTACCTGTGGTTAAGAATCTTAATCAAATTTAAACAAGCCTGTAAACTTAGAACTTGAAATGGTGATTAGTATGGCAGCCTAATTGAAATAGTGATTAGTATGGCAGCCTAAATTCAAGGAAAGAGCCAAGTGCATATACAGAAATATAACTAAGCTTAATGTACGGAGTTACTTCAGGGGTCTAAAAGACAATGGAAGGTACAGATGAAAGCTTGTGGATCCTAAAGGGTATTTAGCTGGATTTTTAAAACAGCTTAATTTTTGCTATACAACTAGGCTTGCAGTAGTGCTTAGTTGTGTTATTGGGTCTGGCTATGAGTAAAAATTAAATAGCATTAGATTCAATAAGGGAGAGGAAAATCTTTAATAGGATGGGTCCAAAAATGATCCTTGGTTTGCATAATCTTTTGAAAGCAGTGGGAGGTCTGGGTGCTATGTTGCACCTGTATGGAGCAATTTGAGAATCTGGTAAGGGCTTTGAAATATAGGGGGTACACTTAATAGAATAAAATTACTTGTCTGTAGGCCTCTCTACAGATGTGATTTTATGTTCATGAATGTTTTCTATATCCTAGAAAGGATATCTTTTCTTAAGATAAGGGTAAAAGGTAGGCTATAGGGTTGGTGTTTAACAGAATGGGTTTGCAGTTGTATGTTAATGTGTTTCCGGTTTCCACTGGGGTATGGGATCTACAAGTCATAAAGGCATACATCCAGTTTAGTGGTGGAGGCGTCTTTAAACAGCTCAGTTTAGAGTTGATATTGGGAGAGTTCTTGGAATTCCTTTTTATGCAGCTGTATCGCAACTGAAAATCCGCTAGAGGAGAGTAAAGTAAAATGGTGAAAACGTGTTTGGGAAGAGACTAGTCTAAACAGACTAGCAGTATTTTGAGGCAAATTTTTGCCTTAGTTTTGTCTGATTCTCAGACTAGTGCAATCTAGGGTACACGGGAAGTTTTTACTTTATTGTAGAATTGTACTTGCAATATTTCTTCCCTTCAGCTGAGGTTAGAGTTCAAATCTCCCTTGACTGCATACATTTGCTTAAATTGCTTTACTTCCTGTCTGCCAAGGACCGCAATTGCCTCAAAGCCTACAAAACTTTGAGGTGTATATTTTGACTGGGCGGTAATTCAGTTTTTGTATTTAAACATACTGGGTCCTGTTTCAAGCTCTTTGGCAAGAAAAAGCAAGTCTGCAACGTATACAACTATGGTACATGTAGCTGCACTGGAATATCTTATTTAGAGCAAATAACTTGAAAGCTGATTTTTTCCATTGGAGGGTATAAGGAATAACAGGCAGATTTAGAACTGAGTTGGGTGCTGGTGTTCTGCATAGTAGAAATGCCATAATAGAGAAATTTAAAACTATAGTAATGGCACCTCAGTAGCATGAAGCTATTTGAAAGCCAGACCTCTCCAATTGAACAAAATGCAGATGGCTGTTAGCTTGCAGATGATTCCAATGCAAATTTTGGGTTACCAGATTGAGAGCAGAGAGAACTAATACTAGGTTTAAGTATAGCTAAAAATTGGAGATCTCTTGGTTTTGTACGATCGATCAAGGTGGCTTTGAGTTCCTGCCTTTAAAGCAAGGCAATCTGGAAAATGTTTAAGCTTGAATTCTGTGTAGATGTTTTGATGCTCAGTGGGATAGATTCCCAGGTTTTAGGTCCAAGTGAACTGTGTGCACTTTGAGAAAGGGGGGTGTGAAGGAATGGAGCATGACTGAAGGTTATAGGGTCTTTTCTTTAGTGCAAATCTGCAAGTAAGCAAGGTTGATCCTCCTGTAACTGTTTATAAAAAGACCCTAGGAGTGTGGGCCCTAACTGGGTGAGTACACATTTCACTTTAGTTGTGAGAACAGTGATCTGATGTACTCAAGCCACAGATTTGAAGTGTTCTGTAGTTGGCCTCCCTCCAATGACTGGGAGGCCATTTTCTAATAAACACATTAGGTTTTCTACCAGTACTTTCTCTGGTAGATGGGGGGGGGGAGCAAGGGGTACAGTTTACCAAGCGCGGCACAGTTTTGATTTCAGATCTGGCACTTTGTATGTGAAGCTAGAAATTGAGGTCCTGTTCTAACCAGGGGCTTGACTGAGAAGAATGGAATAGTTCAGGGGGTAGTTGTGATAAATGGTGTTGCTCCTTGGGAACCACAGACCTAGCCTGTCTTTCCTAAAGTTTTGGTCAAGTTGAGAGTGTTCCCTTGAGTCGGTTCACAATTCAAGTTGAGATTTGTAGGGTCCGAGTTTGACATGTATGTGAACATGCTTTAGCCTTTACCAATGGTGCTTTTTCCCCACACCAGCAATGTACCTAGAATTATCTATAGTTTACCTTTTACTTGCAGCATTAAGTTTGCTTGGGAATGCCTGTACCAGTTGCTTTTAAAATTCTGTGCAAGATCATTCCATATGGCTTTAGTTTCTGCTTGTGTACCTCTTGTACAGATTTTTGGTACCAAAGACTATAATGGCTGGATGCAGCAATTTCAGTAATTGTACCGCATTGCTCTTTAATAGTTTTATTGCTTCTACTTAACTATTGGTATTGAGTAATCCCATGTGATACTTTATTTTCAGCAATTCTTTGTTTCCAGTGCATCTTGGCTATATCTCCACTGCAACAACCTTGCTGTATTTTTCAGTGCAATAGTTGCTCGTCAACTAGCTCAAAGGCAGCAAGGTCAATGTCCCTCAATATGCCTGTGATGACCCCTCCACTGGACTAGTAATAAAGGAGTCTCAATCCACACCACTGGTACCAGTGGGGGCATACACTGGAAGGAAGTGTACACAGTGTTTCGAGATGCAGCTTTCTGCATAAAGTGCAATTTCCCTTAAGAACACACGAGACCACAGTCAGTCTGGGGCTGGTTCTCCCTCTTTCTCCAGATCCCCAATAAGACTCCCCACTGGCACAGCTATAGAGTTGAGATCTCAGTTGAGTGACACCAAGAACTACCAGCACCCTCTATCCAACCAGTGCTTCAGTGCCCAAGTAGTTGATACAGAGGCTTGATTTGCACACACCTGGGAGAGCCTGGCACAGGTTTAATAGCTATACCCCATTCTGCCCAGACTATAAGGTAGTTACCACTGCCACCAGTGAACTTATCAGCTACTTTAAGGCCTTTAATGAAGGGTGCCCAATCTTGCTGTATAATATAAATGGTAGCTTGACCCAAGAGTAAGGCTATTGGAGTGGCCCACAGTTACCAAATATGCAAGTACTCTCCAAAACTTGATCTCTACACAGATTGGTCACAATGAAAGGTTTAAATATAGTTAAGAGAATGAGAAAGTACTCTATGTTCAGTGACTGTTCAAAATCACAGGAAATATTTAAAACATTGCGTGACAGTATCCAAGCTCTACTATATCGGAATTATTCTTACCAAGAAACTTGTAGAGCAAGACAGATGTGTTCAGGTCCAAGACAGAATATAGAATGCCCTGTCTCACTAAGACTTCTCAAATTAATATCTCAAATATTACTGCTGGGATAGCTTGCAGAATGACATTTCTTGTCATCTGACTCCATTCCAGATAAACCCCACCACTGCTGGAAGTATTTAGCATCAACCTGTGAAAATACATAGACCCCAAAGCTTTGGCAGATGCTGGAAGTCCTAAAACCATTACATTCCTCCACATTTCAAGACTAGTAATGTCACCTTAGACAATACAGAAATCTCCCTAGTACAGATGTATCTCTAGCTTGAAAACTGAAAGATGAGACTTGGTGGATCTGTTGAAGCAGCTTTATTATGTACAAATGCATCAGGATTGAGGCTTAACTAACTCCGATAAATTTATAAACTAGCTGTTACACTTGTACATGCTTACTCTCTGGCTGCACTCTCAAAATGGCACTGAATCTATTACGTGCTGACTATATGCACGTTCAGTCTTTGGAATGCTGCTTAGATACAGCACACACCATTCTACATCCTCCCTCTTTGAGAAATCATGCAGTGTTGATGACCTTAACATGCAAACAATATAAATCTGTCATGCAATTACACAGCTAAATACATGTACACAGTTGTGTCCGGGTTGCTGTGGATGTTCCACTAGGTCTGGAAATAAACCAAATCGTGTGACATAAAAATTGTAATCTGGTCTAGCAACTGGGACACTCTGCTGAATGTTCAGCTTTTGGGGCATGAAGAACAGGACTGCAAGTGGAGGTTGACGCATTCTGCAACAGGAACATTGCGTGGATTGCTCAGTCTGTATCACAGGAACAGTGTTGCGATATCTATTCTGGTACAGGAAGATGTCTGCATTTTCTTCTGTACTCCACACCCTCCAGATTCTACGAAGTAGGATTGCTGCTCAGTACATATATCTGCTACTTGACCAATCCAGTCAAAATCTTTCACTGTTTATATCCTATACTTTCTCTATTTGAGCATATTGCATTTCAGTTTGGGAAAGTATTCTGGATGCATAGGCTACTGGTCTATCTTGAATGACTGCGCCAATACCAAATTTTGGAGCATCACAGGAAAGGGTTTCTGGTTTATTGACATGATATCTGAATGTAGGTGGGGGTGGTAATTTCTGCTTAAGGTCTTCAAATGCTTTCTGGTGCTGTTCCAACCAAGACCATGTAATGTTTTTGCATGTTAGCGCGCTCAAAGGTGCTGTCAACTCACTGAAGTCTGGTATAAACTTGCCTTAAATAGTTGACTATACCAAGAAAAGGTACAACTTGAACATTATCTGGTGCTGATATCTCCAGAATAGCTGCTTGCTTGGATGGGTTTGGTTGCAATGACCTACATTATAACTTCTGGTAGTCTGAATTTGCACTTCAGAGGATTGAGCTTTAAGTTCACTTCACGTGCTCTGTCTAGAACTCTAAAGGTTTGTCATGCTCTGCTTCACTGTTGCCTCCAATAAGTCTTCTGTTATGGCAGAAGGATAACCAGAAAAATTGTGCTCGTTGCACGCTGAAAGACTTCACTTGCAGAATTTATTCTAAATGGAATCTGCCAAACTGGGTACTGAAAGTGGTCAGTAATGAGGATTTGCAATCAAGTATCACTTGCCAAAGTGAGCTCTCTGCATCTAAGAAAGCAGTGGCATTTGGTATTGGGGCTGTGATTTGACTGTATGCATTGGATGATTGTCTCAATGCTTTGTTCAAATCTCTTGGGTCAATACATATTCTGATTTTAGTCTGCCTTTTTTGTGGGCTGCTGTCATGGACTGCACCCATTCAGTTGGTTCTGTCACTTGACAAATCACACCTTGCTACACCATTTTATCCAACTGAGCCTTGACTTTATTCTGCATAGCTATTGGAACTTTTCTTGCTGGTCTGACCATTGGACTGACCTCTGGGTCTAACTTCATAGAATAAACCTCTGGAAGTTTGCCCAAATTGAAAACTGCATTCTCTGAGAAAATAGCTTCAGTAAAATTGGAGCTAGATGTGCTTATCTGAACGTTGGTAAAAAAAAAAGCAAAATTCATTCTTAACCTGAGACCCAGCAATGATTGCACACGTCTTCGAATCGAACTACATACCAGTGAAGGCTTTTGCGAATATGTACGAACATACACACATGCCAGAAATTTATGCCAGTACTTGTAACTTTGCCCAGTAGCACAACCAGCCTCTGAATAACTGAGCTTTGTGAAATAAGTATCTTGGGCACTAATTCTTATACAGATGAGGCAATTTCAAAAGTAACATTTTGAAGTAACTGCACAGGAATAAATACACAGCACACACATCCCCAAAACGGCGGTACTTTGCAAAATAACTCTACAGTGCAAGAAACTTTAATGGTGGCACTTTGAATAGATAAAGCCAGCAGAAGAAACATTTTGAAATGGTTGTATTTGACTGCACTTCATGAAACTAACACTCTGCACACAAATTCTTTGGAATAAATACACGGTAACAAGCACACGGTGTAATTCTGTGGAGTTTGCATGTCCTCCCTGCAGTCGAGTGACGTTTTAAAGACATGCAGGTGTGTGCATGAATTGGTGTGCCTTCTTTGAAGGTTGGGAATCATGCTGGCACCTCGGCACCATAAACCCACTGCCAATCATTAGACCCGAGCTCCGTTGTGGTGACCCCTAACTGGGAAAAGCCGAAAGACATGTTTTAATAAGCGCACACTGTAAGCAGTTTTACACACTGAGATGCAGAAAACTCAAGACTTGCTCTTAATATAATATGTAGTAGTTATGCCAAAACATAGCACTTTGCCAAAACATGCAGTCCCCTTGCTTTATGCTTTAATGTGCCCTTTTTGCCCTTAGTATATTCGTTTTGCTCAGTTAAACTACATGCCCAGTGTACTTTGCTTGTGCTCATTTTACTCTAAAGATGCCTGTTTTACTCTCTAAACACACTTTTTTCTTTGAACATACTCATTTTGCAATTCAGAGGTAATTTCTAATCCCTTGTGCTTTTCTGACAATCGTTTCATCAAATATCTTAATCCTAAACATTTCATGTCTCGCTTGTTTAATGCAGTTTGTGCCCTCATAATGCTTTTATTTTTTATGAAATGAAATTGTTCGTGCAAGTTTTCATTACCTACCTTTGGTTCCTTTCTGGCTATTTTGTGCTAGTTTCTCTTGGTTTACCTTCACTGTTATCTCTGCACCTCAAGCTCTGAATCAGTTTCTGGAATCCAGGTTCTGACACCATTGTTACTCGTCTAGTCAGGTTACAATAGACTAGTCTTTTGTGGGTTCTATTCAGCTAGCTATGTACAAAAGCATCAATATTGAGGCTTAATTAACTTAAACTCTCATAAACCAGCTATTACACTCGCAAAATGGCGCTGAATCTAGTACGTTGACTATATGTACGTTGAGCATTTGGAATGCTTAAAGGTGCAGCACACATTCCATTCTACAGATGCCATCTTTTGTTGCGTAGCCATAAAGTTTCATTTCAGCTATTTTTTCTGAAGTTAACCTCCTGTATTCATTTCCAGTGTTTAATTGTATACATTTAAACAGTTACAGTAGTGCATGTACATTTCTATTCTCTTCCAGTAGGGCACACCATGGTTATAGTTTAGCACTTTGCAAAAACCTTTTCAACACACTTCTGTACCAGCAATTTGATATACATAACCTACAGTTCTAGTACATTTGTGACACAAGCATCTTCAATAAATCATATTGATATTCATGACATAATTTACAAAATTCCAGAGGGTTGTGTTTGAAGTATCCCTCTTTGTCACCATGCCGATACCCTGTGTTTTTTTATGAAAGTTATTTTTTAGGGTCTAGAGTGCTGTAGGTATACTGCACCCTGACCAGCTGTTTTGGTTAGAGGAGACTGAGTTTAATGACTTCTGATACTTGAATTTGAGTAGGGAGGGTTGATCCTGATCTAAATAAAGCTGATGTTCATTGTGTTACACTGCTGCAGTCATCACACTTGGGTTATCCTGCCGTCAAGCGGTCCCGCAGTCGGCCAGAGTTCCAAAGTCTTGGTCCGGCGTTGGTTGTTGCTGCTTCCCTGACGTCAGTGCGCCAGGAGTATATAATATGCATCAGACACCATTTTCTTCAGTCTTTCTTGCCGCACGGTGCCTGAAGCAGAAGCAGTTCGCAAGTGCCGGTCTGCCGACTCCTGAGATTTTCTAAGTCGAATTTCAGATCCAAAGTCTTCAATAAAGCTAAGTACCCCATTGGGGAATCCTTTTTCTTGCCTCAGACCGATGTCAAAGTTAATTGTATTTCTTGTGGGAAGCAAATACCTCATAAGGACTTCCACTCTTACTGTATTCCATGCCTAGGCCCTGATCACGACGTCACTAGTCTGTTTTGTGCTAGATTCAACAAACGCACTATAAAGAGACGTTTTGATTTTGCTTTACACTACTTTGGCTGAAGGTTCAATTACACCATGCCATCAGATCAGCTGAAGACTTTTATATACCGAAAAAACGCAGAGACAAAGATAGACCGGCATCAGAGGTCCAAAACCGACTAAACCTCTTCTAGGCCAGTCGCTGGTTTGCCGGTTCTCGGGCGCTTCCGCAGCCCCTGACACCTGCTACCTCAGAGCCACAGGCCACTTCCGACTCCCACGTGGAGACAGCTAGACCTCTGGAAACTCAAAGTATTGGGCCTACGGAAAGTTATCCCTCAGATGGGTCCGGAGCCGCTGAGCAGGCACCGGCTTCTGAGGGTGTTTTCAGACCTTCACACCTTACCATTAAGACAACAGCCAAGACCAAGGTACCATTAAAGACAGAAACAAGTACAGCATTCTCCAGGACAGTCCTCCATGCCTAAGAAACAGATGTTTAAAATTGCCGAAGACCTCATTACTCTACTCTAATCAGGGGTTCCCATCTCCCTCCTGAGAAAAGGCCTAAGCAGGATACAGACTGACTCCTCTGATCAGGTTTCTATTTCCTCTGATTCCTCTTCAGACCAGGGATATTCTTTACCCCCCTATGAGGACTCTGATGCTGAGGAATCTATCCAGTCAGCCTCTCCTCCTGAGGATTACTCTTTTGGGGAAACTTTACATACCACGAGGGAACATTTCCATTAGGAAAGTCAGGAATACTCAGAATCCAAGAAAAGGCTCAGGGATTTCCTTTTGCCTCAGCACAGGCCCCTGGCTATTCCGCCAGTGCTAGACATTGTGGATGTGTTCTCTGAGTCCAGCTCGTCTCCTGATTCTTTGCCCGCTGCTCCAGCAAAGCCAGATAGGTATTAGAGTCCCTGACTCTCAAGTTTCTTTACAAAAACCCCTCTGCTGATCCAGAAACTATTTCCCAGGGTCCAAAAGGGGTTAAGGCTGCCATTGCAAAAAATCCAGTACTCTCGACAGATTCCAGAGCTTTGGATAGATGGGGGAAGAAAGTATACACGTCTGCAACTTTAGCAGTAAGAGCTTTAAATTGCCAGTTTCACATGCTTAAGTACCAACAATATTTAATGACTCAGTTAAAACAGAAAATGCTTGCTAGCTCAGAAGCTCCTGATTGTACAGAAATGCAGGATTTATTGCATGCAGTTGAACAGGTGAGAACCTACTCTGCAATGTGGCTTTGATTCTTTAGAGGCCTCTTGTAGAGCCACAGTTACAGGTGGTTCAAAGACATGCTTGGTTAAAATAACAGTGTTTACCTGATCATGTTAAGGCAAAGTTATTGGATGCTCCTTTACAACATGATACCTTGTTTGGTGTTAAGGCAGAAGAGGTGTTAAAGAAAATGGAGGATAAAGCTAAATCTATGCAAACAGTCAAGGATTTCTTACAGGTACAGCCACCAAGGTTTAGCAGAAATTGGCCAACAAAATTGGTCCTTTCCAGTGTCAGAAAAGCCACAGAGAGGCAAACGCCCAAGAGGCAGATCTCAACCCCAAGGCTCAAATAGACTACAGTGGGGCACCTCAACCCCAAAAGGAGATGAGGACAAGTCTCAACCTTACAGGAAATGGTCACAATGACTTTCCTTTGCGTATGCCAAGCACATCCCTTCTGGAAGCCCACTTTGGGGGGAAAATAGCACTTTTTTCCCAAAACTGGCAAACAATCACCCAAGACAAATGGGTCCTGAATATTGTCTCAAGGTTACAAATTCCATTTCCATACTTTTACCAAAGCTAAAAGGAATGCCAGACCTGCCACATAATCAAAGGGCAGAGGCACAAAAACAAATTTCAGCCCTCATGGACATGAGAGCTATACAAAGTACCACAACAGGGACAAGGATTTTACTCAAGACTCTTCCTGGTACCCAGAAAGGACAAAGCCTGGAGGCCTATACTGGACCTTTTAATTCTGAATACTTACCTGGATATTCCGTAATTCAAAATGTGGACATTACAACAGCTTCTACCCATGCTGGGCAAGAAGGCTTGGCTCGTTACTTGACCTCAGAGGCATACCTGCATGTCCCTATCAGACAAAATTGCAGAAGATGCCTCAGATTCAAAGCTGGTACAATGCACTACCAATTCTCTGCACTGC
The DNA here is from genome assembly GCF_019279795.1 of Protopterus annectens. Classification (NCBI taxonomy): domain Eukaryota; kingdom Metazoa; phylum Chordata; order Ceratodontiformes; family Protopteridae; genus Protopterus; species Protopterus annectens. Next base: position 1,202,613,619 of record NC_056739.1, on the reverse strand, counting down.
CCTTTGGCTTATCTACTGTGCCCAGGGTCTTCACAAAGTGCCTGGCACCAGTAATTGCATTTTGCAGACAAAAAGGAATTCAAATATATCTATACCTGGACGACTGCCTCATTTAAGCAGAGACCAAGGACATTCTTCTACAGCATCTGGTGTTTGTGAAAAAGTTGCTAATTTCTCTTCTCTAGGGTACACAGTAAACGAAAAGTCAAAACTAGTGCCCTCAACAGATTACATTCCTGGGTGCCAGCTTAAATACAACAGCCCAGATGGCTTACCTCATGCCAGACAAACAAGTGCAACTACCTCAATACTTTCAACTACTGGCAAAAATGTCCCATCTCCCTGCAAGAAAATTTCTGCAGGCCCTGGGAATTCATGGCATCCTACACACTACCATATGCCAGACTGCATATGAGGAAATTACAATGGTACCTAAAAAGTTTGGACTAAGCATTCTCAGTCTAGAAGCAGTAATTCCAATAATTCCCTGCCTACAACAGGATTTTCGATGGTGGGCACAGGCATGTCAGCTAAACAAGGATCAGCCTTTTACCCAACCCACAGCCAGGCAAACTCTAACAGATGCCTCGGATTATGCCTGGGGAGCACACATGGCAGGGACTTGCATTCAGGGCAAGTAGACCACAGACCAGATGCATCTTCACATCAATCAAAAAGATGTTGGCTGTTCAAAATGCCCTAACAGCTTTCAAGGACCTTCTACATCCAGGACAACTATTAAAGACTGACAACACCACAGTAATGTGGTACATAAACAAACAAGGGGGCACTCATTCCTATCCCCTATGCAGGCAAGCCATGACCTTGTGGAACACAGCTGTAACGTACCAAGTTCACCTGCAAGCACAATTCCTGCCAGGAAAGAAAAATACTCTGGCAGACTACCCAAGCAGAAATATCATGGACCCTCACGAATGGAAATTGAATTCACTAATCTTCAGCATGATAACACAAAAATGGGGATGTCCAGACCTAGATCTTTTTTCCTCCCCTCTGAATTGCCAACTACAAAAATTTTGCACGAGTACTTATCACAAAGAAGCATGGAAAGTGGATGCTCTTCTGTTCAGCTGGAAAAACCTAAAAGCCTATGCCTTCCCACCACTGCCTCTCCTTTCAAACGTACTCCTAAAAGCCAGACAAGAAAAACCACAGATGATCCTGATTGCTCCAGACTGGCCACGCCAGCACTGGTACCGTATCTTAAGGAACTTGGCTCAAGGGCCCACCATGGATTTTGCCCCAAATTCCACACCTGACTCTACAAAACAATCTGATCCTGCACGGTCAGCTCAAAACTCTAAACCTGGCTGCATGGCAGATAGTTTAGTCAAACAGGCAACACCTCTATCTAAAGCTGTTATGGATGTCATTTTGGAGGCCAAGAGGCCTAGCACCAGGAAAGCTTACTCAAAAATGGAAGAGATTTTGTGCCTGGAACCAGGCTCACAGCCTTGACCCTCTTGTTGCAAACATTCCTCAGATTTTGCAATACTTAACTGAGATGCTGGACAGAGGCCTATCCTTTTAATCAATTAAGATCCACGCCTCTGCCATTTCTGCACATTACAACACTGATCCTCCTTTATTCTCTCATCCCTTGCTAAAGCAGTTCCTCAGAGGGGCTAAAAAGACTGCCCCAGAGAGCACCAACTTGGGACCTCAGTTTCGTTTTGGAAAAACTGACCCTACCACCTTTTGAGCCAGCCAATACAGCCGACCTAAAATTTTTATGAAAAACAGCTCTGCTCCTGGCAGTAACTTCAGTACGAAGAGTCTCAGAGCTACAGGCATTTAATGGTAGTGGAACCTTTTATAATTTTTCATCAGGACAGGGTATCTTTAAGGACAAACCCTACTTTCATGCCAAAGGTGGTATCTAGTGTGGCTCTTAACCAAAACCATCCATTTGCCTACTTTTTATCCAAACCCCCAGAATAAAGGGGAGAAACTTCTGCATTCTTTGGACATACACAGGCAGCTACGATTCTACTTGGACAAAACAAAAGCTTTCAGGAAAACTGATAAAACTGTTTTATAGCATATGCTGCAGGAACACAAGGCAAGGCCATCTCAAAGCAGACTATATCCAAATGGATAGGACACTGTATTCGGTACTGCTACACACAGCATGGAAAATTGGTCCCTAATAACATTAGGCCTCATTCCACCAGGGCAACAGCCACTTCAATAGCCTTTCTCAGAGGAGTACCTACCAAAGAAATTCTGGAGGCTGCAACTTGAGTTCAGTGTACACCTTCACCAAGCATTGCCACCTACCTCTCTACTCTAAATCCAGAGCAGGATTTGCCACTGCAGTTCTGCACGGTCTTAGCCAATCCTAACTCTTTATAGATCAGCCACCCAAACCTAGCTTTGGGATTCAACCCAAGTGTGATGACTGCAGCAGTGTAACAGATGAACATAGTACAGTTTTGTACCTACCATAAATGTAGATGTTAGTGTTCACACTGCTGCAGTCCATGTTACCCTCCCTCCAGCCCCTCCTAACTAGCTGGACCTATCTATACACTTCTATCCTATACAACCTTTGGAGTGCATTTGCTTGTAGCTGAAGGTATTGTTTTTATTTTATATGTATATTTTTGATTAGCAATATGTATTGCCTACCCACTTGGGGGCACCTGACATCTGGAGCAAGAAAAACTGAAGAAAATGGCATCAGATGCATGTTGTATACCCCTGGCGCACTGACGTCAGGGAAGAAGCGATGGCAACAGACGCCGGACCAAGACTTTGAAACTCTGGCCGACTGCGGGACCACCTGACTGCAGGATAACCCAAGTGTTATGACTGCAGCAGTGTGAACACTCTAACATCTACATTTATGGTAGGTACAAAACTGTACTTTTTGAAGTTGGGATGGGCTAATTTTTCCAGATGTTGGGAAATGTGCTTTGACAAAAGGACATGGTTGAGGCAAGTTGTATTTTGTGAACAGGCTTTTACTTACCAAATGTGTGCAATGTCTGCACAGTGTTTGGTATTTGTATTGTCAGATGTTATGCCATGAAGTAGAATTATGGTATAAATTTCAGGTGGAGTTGGAGAAAACGGAGATCGAATAAAGTCTTACAGAAATGGGCCTGAGGGCCAACGTTTATGCCTGTTAATGTGCATCCAGACTTGTTTAGGTTTTTAGGTTTTGCATCTCCATATGGATTTTTTGACTAGGTTGCGTATGATGGAATCACTTTGTTTTGAGTTTTGCCAATGTGCCAGGTGCACTATTTTGTCATTACATTTTGGCAGATGTGTTTATGTGAATTAATCTTGTACTAGAGATTGTAATGTAGATGCACATGTATGGCTGAGGTATTGGCATATTTAGGTTCACCAGATTACATTCCTAGTACTTAAGACTATTGAGCAAACCAGCCCATTTCCTTGTTGCCCTAGAACACTCCAGTAAAAGTGGAAAATGATTGAGGAAAGCTAAACCTGAACAAGAAGAAAGCATCTCAGAAATGGATTAATGCTAACTCACTGCAGAATATTATGGGAATAGACTATATGGTTAACTTGGGCAGGTTTGGAGCTGCATCTAGGCTTGTAACTTCAAAATGAGATGGAAGAGCTGAGCAATCATTTGTGGAATATTTTGATCAAGTAGTTGGGGAATTATTAGTTTTGGGTTGAGGGCTACTTGGATGAGGTCTTAGTCACTTAGCAATTTGTGTCTTAACTTGACCTAGAAGGTTTAGGTTGATTGTGGCATAGAAATGTGTTAAATTTTATTGAATATTTCACTTTTGGCTTGTAGGGGGAGGTGAGATACAGTAGTTTGTAGTGTTCTACACCACTGTTAAAACTTGCAGGAATCTCTGAAGCAGCATCCCCCAATGCATGGGGACTATTCATAACATTCCACACTTTTAGTAGATGGCCTGTAATCTGCTATGCTTGTCATGACCTATCTAAATGACTTGGCTAATTCTCATCACCTAGCAGGTAAGCAATCAGGACAGTCTTGTTGGGGCTTAATGGTATAGGCTTGGAACCACAAGGTGATGCAACTTTCCAGTACCTGGATAGAATTGCCAGCTTCTCTCCTTGGTGTGATGCTCCATATTATGTTAAAACCATATATGTGGACAGTTGTCCTTGTCCTATGCCTGTGTGATTGAAAATGGAGAGATTTCCATTTTTTCCTTTTTTCCTTCCATGGGCAAGTTTAAAACCATCAGTTTTGTTTTTAAATGAATAGTGCTTGTTAGAGCGTGCATTTTTCCCAAATGAACAGTGGCAGGGCTGTCTCCAACTGGCCTGAAGTATACATAAGCATCATGGATGATATCTTCTGTCCAAAATGGATTTGTTCTGTAGGGAGGGGGATATTGCAAACTAAGTATGTTGAGACTGCTTTGTAAATCCTACATGCCACTTTGCCTGTGAACTCTATAAACTCCACAAATGGATATTGCTCATTGCACAAGTGTAGGGGACAATGCCCCCAAACACCTTTAAATATATCAACTCCCAACAGTGAAGGGAGAAACATTCAGGATGAGCAGACATTTCACAAGCTGATATTGATGAGGTACAGCAAAAACTGTTGGTGGGGGGAGGGAGTAAAATCAGGTAACTTTGAAAGGAGAAATAGCTAATCAAGCATACTGCAAACACTTGCAGTGGTTGACACTGGCTCAAGGAAGCATTACTTCTTGGTCATGTGGAGGCTTCATACCTCTTCACTGTCCAGATTTTTGCCTCATTTTTGTTTGTTCCTTGGTTTGTGTTTTTGCAAATTAATTGCAGGCAATAGATAATGGCAGCTATATTTGAGTTTGACTTCATATTCAGAAAATGCATGCTAACACAACACATTTTATTCTAGTTTAAGTTTGTAAGATTTTTTTTGGACCTTTTGCCCCCCCAAAAAAATTATTTCTGGCTTTGCCCAGATTTCTTTTGGTAAGAGGTTGAGCGGTATGGGAAGCCTACTATTCCATTCATAATGAATGTGCTCAGTTTTGCCAGGAAGTATGAATTTAGGCAGCTCCAGTGATATTCCTTAGGTTCCTGATTTGCAAGAAAGCCAGATTATGTATGTTTGTGGAGCGTACTAGTAGATTTAGAACATGAAGCCATGGCATGGTGGCTTGTTTCAAAATATAGGTAGTAGCTGTTTTCAATGATTTCTCTCCTACCTTTGTTTGGATCATTGTAGTACCATGCAACACTGTTGCCTGAGCAGATTTCTATTTAGACTGTGTGCTTCATCCAGCATTGTAATTGCCCGGTCTGAGTAGGTCATAGTTTCTCTAATGTATCTAAGGTTCTGCGTTTCACCCTTTGTCAAAGCAGTTTTAACTATAGTTAACTTTTTATAAAAGTTGAGTGATCATTTTCTTTAAGGCAAGAGTTTTTTATTCAAGGTGAGTGAAGAATGGGGTAGTTAGGAGATGTGGTACAAATCCACTTCAGGTGCTGTACATTAAATCTGATAAGTTATGGTGGTTTTGTGTGTTAAAGTACAACCAAATCTCACCTTAAAGATCACATGCAGCAATTTTTTTACATACCTGCAGTCTGTCTTCTAAAGCAACAGGATGCCTCCCTGCTTTGCAAATCCAATTTACTAGCTATTCTTTTTTATTTCACCGTTTCTTGCTTGGAAACTGGATCTCCACAGACTGAGGGCAGTATTTTCCTGTGTCTGCATCAAACCACCACACTGCATCTGCTTGCTGAGCCATAATGTCACAGCTTACATTTAATAAGTTGCTATTACTTTGAGTTTGTAATGTAAATATTACCTGCATGCATGCACAGTAGCAGATTTGAATTTGAAGGTGTGAAGGTGGCCGCAGGAAGATCTGCCTGTCAGCTGCTGCAAATTAGTTGCTGCTTAGTGCTGCTACTGTAATACACTAACACGCTACTCATATAACAAAAAAAAAAAAAAAAAAAAAAAAAAAAAAAGAATTTATCTCAGGATTAGGCCTTGGTTGTCCCCATGATGGGAAATGCCCTAAGCAACCACATAATTCACTACCCTGGAAATTCATTTTAGCAATGGCCTGCTGTACCCTCCACTTGCATGCCACTGTGTTCCCACCCACATGCTCGGGGATGGTACCATAAACAACTTGGTGACACCAAACAATTACCCTCAGTTGTGCTATGTTTTGGGCCAGAAAACTACCAGTTTGTGTAGTAAACAGAGAACTGGGGGGGGACATTCCAACCTGGTATATGATTCTCTTTCTATTAGTTACAATCTCCCCCAATCTGAGCCCGCAATACCTAGCAGTCACCTGTGTAGGCCCAGAACACTACGTCCCTAGCTGTCGGTTTTGTCCCTTGTTCAATGCCCGAACTATTTGTCATCAGGCTATTTTTGTTGCTAAATTCTTTCACTATAGATCTCTGTGGCTGAAAAATGGCTCTTAAATTCATCCATCTGATTAACGAAAAAAAAAAAAAGAAAAACGTGTATGAGCATAACATAGGAGATGTTGCTGCTAGCTACCACACTGCTGGCCTGCTGAGCTGCTGTACTTTTTGTTGCTTGCATAGCCCTTGTGATGCACACTTTCTACAGATTTTGCAGCCTCCGATCCGGTATGCGAGTCCGGTATGGAACTGAATACTTTCTGACTATGAACCCATGGGAGTCTACTCTTTTGTGGAGCCGCTGCAGCTTCTGAGGGTGGCCTCAGGCCTTTTGACAAATTCCTCAGGCCTAAAGTTCGCACTACGCCTAGGAAACAACCAAAGTGCATTCTCAGGCCCACATGCCACAAAAACAAAAGCTTAAAATGGCTAAAGACCTTGCTACTTTAATCGGGAAGCCAGCCTTCCCCTCAGACACAGAACTGATTTTCCTTCTGATTCTTCTGATCAGGAGTCTGATAACTCTGACCCTTCGGATTACCAGGGCATACCCTTGGCGTCTGTATCACGTTATCCAAAGTTTACTTAATCTAATTAAAAGTCTAACTTTATTGCTCAATTAAGTAAAACATCGAATAACATAAAAACAAAACAAATTAAAACAAAAACTAACTGGTGTAGGCAGGGGGGAAATCCCCCCTGCACCCCCCACTTATACCAGCTCAGAGACCGCACTACATTGAGGTAAACTGAAATCCCCCCCCTTACGGAGATTTGTTTACTTGCACAGTGTTCACTTTCGATATTGTTGTGCCGACTATCTGACTTGTCAGCTTATGACAATGTGAAGTAGACACCCCCCCCCCCTCCTGTCTACCTATGAGGATTCTGATGCAGTGGATTCCATTCCCTCTGCTTCCCCACCAGAAGATATTTCTTTTGGTGAAACCCTGCATACTCTTGCAGAGCATTTCTGCTGGAAGTGCCAGGACTACTCAGTCCAAAAAGACTCTGAGAATTTTTAAACTTGCCTCAGCACAGGTCTCTAGCTATCCCTCCAGTTCTGGAAATTGTAGATGGTTTTCCTGGAATCCAGCCTTACCCCTGATGCTTTGCCTCCAGCTCCCAGGAAACCTGACTGGTACTATAGAGTACCTGACTCCCACAAATTCCTCTTTAACAATCCTGCTGCAGATCCAGAGACCATTTCCCAGGGACCTAAAGGCATTAAGGCTACAATGGCCAACAATACTACCCCTCCGGCCAGGGATTCTAGGGCTTTAGACAGATGGGGTAAGAAGGTATACACCTCTGCTACTCTTGCCATCAGGGCTTTAAATTGCCAGTTTCATTATCAGCAACATATGGAACAAATTAAATAGAAAATGTTGATTCCTGATTGTACAGACCATAAAGATTTACAAGAGTTAATGCATTCTGCTAACCAAGTTGGTAAACATACTTTGCAATGTGGTTTTGATGCCGTAGAAGCATCTTGCAGGGCTGCTGTCACTGGGTCTATGCTTAAAAGGCATGCTTGGCTTAAGGAACAAAACTTGCCGGACCTTAAAGCAAAATTACTATATGTACCATTAAACCAAGCAGTAAAGAAGTCCTCAAAAGGATGGAAGAAAGAAAAAGCTAAATCTATGCAAACTGGTAAAGATTTCTTACAAGTTCAGCCACCTAGATTCATTAGGCACTGGCCTTCAAAAAAACTTGTCTTTTCCAGACCACCTCAGCCTAAACCCAGGGGTAGCAGACCAAGACTACAGTCTTGGGGTATGCATAGATCTAAGCAATGGAGTGCGCCCACATCCAAAATAGGGAGTAATAAGCTCCCATCCTATGGTAGAATCTCACAATGACTTGTCCTGAACTCTTCCAAGCCTTGCCCAAGTGCTTGCACCTTTAGGAGGGAAACTTGCCCTGCATGCCAAAAACTGGGAATACATTGCCCAGGACAGATGGGTCTTTAACATTGTTTCCTAAGGATACAGATTCCACTTCCCCACACTCCCAACTCCAAGTGGATGGCCAGACCTCCCTTCAAACCAGTGGGCAGAGGCCCAAAAGCAAGTACTTTCTCTTCTCAGTATCAAGGCTATTCAACCTGTCCCAGCAGAACAAAGGGGACAATGCTTTTATTCCAGACTGTTTCTGGTACCCAGAAAAGAGAACTCTTGGCGTCCTATCCTGGATCTGTCTATTCTCCACCTTTTTGGTGACTCCAAAATTCAGAATGTTGACTCTCCAACAGTTGCTTCCTATGCTAGCCAAGGACTGCTGGCTAGCAACCCTAGACTTAAAATCTGCACATTCCCATAAGGGAATCTTGTAGGAAATGCCCGTTTCAGAGCAGGCTGTATGCACTGTTCTCTGCACTTCCCTTTGGCTTATCTACTGTGCCCAGTGTATTCACCAAATGCCCATCTCCAGCAATTGCATATTGCAGGCAGAGAAGAATTCAAATTTACCCTTGGATGATTGCCTGCTTCAGGCAGACAGTCAGGAATGGCTACTACAGCACCTGACATTGTAAAGAGACTTAACTTCACTGGGGTACACCAACGAAAAGAAATCCTATCTGATACCCAGCCAAGATTGTATTCCTGAGAGCAAGCTTGAACACAACTTCCGAGATGGCATTCCTCACTCCAGAAAAACTTATTTGAACTACTTGTCTACTGGCCACCAAAACCCAGCTATCTGGAAGAATACTGCAAGCCCTTGGGGTTCATGGCTTCTTGCATTCTAATTCCATATGCAAGACTGCATATGAGGAAACTTCAATGGTACTAGAGTCTCTGGTGTAAACATTCTCAGGACCTGGAAGCAATGATTCCAATCATTCATTGCCTAAGGACAGAGTTCCTTTGGGCAGAGGCTTGCTACCACAAGGTACTCACTTTCACTCAACCTCCTAATCCCACACCCTAACAGACTATGCATGGGGGGGCTCATATGGCAAGACCATGCATTCAAGGCAAATGGAGCCCAAAGCAAATGCACCTGCACATCAATCAAAAAGAAATGTTAGCTGTATAGAATGCTCTGACAGCCTTCAAAGGCCTTATTCTTCCAGGAAAACTATTGGTAAAGAGAGAACACCACAGTTGTGGTACATAAACAAGCTGGGGGAACCTGTTCCTACCCACATTGCAGATTAGCCATGGCTCTGTGGAACACAGCCTTGAGCAAGTGCACCTGCAAGCTCTATTCCTGCCAGGCAAACTAAATTCACTGGCAGATGAGTTGACCAGAATTCTCATGGACCCAGACGAGTGGAAACTGGAACCCAAACTATTCAAGCTTTTGAGGAACAGGTGGGGGCACCAGATTTGGACCTCTTTGCTTCCCCTCAGAACTATCAATTGAGCAAATATTGCATCAGTACTCCCCACAGCCAAGCTTGGAAAGTGGATGCCCTATCCTTTACCTGGGAAAGCCTCTCAAGCTATGCCTTCCCCCTCTGCCCCTCCTTGCAAATCTTCTAATAAAGATCAAACAGGACAAGCCAAGGACAATCCTGATGGCACCAGACTGGCCATGCCAATACGGTTACTTTTTGTTTTGTTTGGGGTTTTTTTGCAGTCTGACAGTAGCGCCACCATGGCACCTGCTTCAGACCCCTTCCCTGCTGTCCCAGCAGGAGGGCCAGATTTTGCACACTCTGCTACAGACCCTGAACCTAGCAGCCTGGCTCATCCCCTGAACTCTTCACCAGCGATTCTCAGTAAGCAGGTGCTGGATGTCCATTCTTGAGGCAAGGAGGCCTAGTACTAGAAAATCCTGTTTGGAAAAGATACTGCTCCTGGAGCCAGTCTCTGGGAATGGACACAACTGTGCCCAGCTTACCTCATACACTGGATTACTTGACAGAAATGCTCCACAAAGTCCCATCCTTCTCTTAAATTAAGATTCATGCCTCTGCCGTCTCTGCTCATACTAAGCCACTCCTCTTCTCTCATCCTCTGGTCACAGTTCCTGAGAGGAGCCAAGACCCCCCCCTCCTGAGGAGTGCTCCCACTCCAGCTTGGGACCTTAACTTTTGTATTGGAAAAACTCACGCTTCCACCCTTTGAACCTGCTGCTACAGCAGAATTAAAATTCCTCTTGGAAAACAGCTTTACTTTTAGCCATCACTTCAGCAAGGAGAGTGTCGGAATTGCAGGCCCTTATGGCCGTGGAACCCTTCATTATCTTCCTTGTGGACAGGGTTTCCCTCGGGACTAACCCATCATTCATTCCCAAGGTAGTATCTAGTGTGGATTTAAACCAATCCATTTGCCAACCTTTTTCCCTAATCCTTAAAATAAAGGGGAAAGGATCCTGCACTCCCCGGACATGCCCAGGCAGCTCCAGGGTCTATCTGGACAGGACTAAGCCTTTCAGAAAATCTGACAAGCTGCTAGTCTGCTTTGCTGCAGGGGCAGAGGGCATAGCCATTTCATTTCAAAGCAAACTATTTCTAAATGGATAGCACACTGCATCCATTTCTGCTACAAACACCAAGGGAAACCTACCCACTGGGGCTCAGAACTCATCCTACTAGGGCTACATCAACCTCCTATAGCATTCCTCAGGGTAGTGCCTACCAGGGACATCCTGGAGCTCTGTACACACTTTCACCAAGCATTACCACTTGCCTGTATTTAAATCCAGAGCTGGATTTACCACAGCAATCTTACAGGGCCTGATTGCCAGCCCTAATGCTTCTTAACTACCTCCAACCTTCCTTGGCTTTGGGAGTTAACCCAAATGTGATGACTGCAACAGTGAAACACTAAACCTAGTACAGTTGTGTACACTCCATAAATGTAGATTTTGGTTTATTCACTGTTGCAGTCCTGGTTATCTTCCCTCCAGCCGCCTGACTTCTCTTTACTTCTACCTATCTTTTTTGTTTGGCATATCTTGTATCGTGTATTTGCTTTTTGCTGGGGGTGTTCCTACCATATAATTGCTTCCTATTTTGGGGGCACCTGACATCTGGGTAAAGAAACTGATGTGATGGCATCAGCTGCATGTTTTATACCCCTGATGACCTGACGTCATGGAAGAAGCGACAACATCCGATGCAGAAATCCCAAGACTCTAGTATTCAGGCCAACAGAGCTACCTGCAGGCAGATAACCCAAATGTGATGACTGCATTAGTGAATACACTAACATCTACATTTTATGGTAGGTGTACAAAACTACTTTTCCCCACCTTGTGTGCTTCTGTATGTAGTTTACACAACACTGTAGTATGTTTTTATATAGGTTTACCTTTACATGTGCATATTGCACACGGGCGACCGTCAAATGTTCAAAAGACAGTTTTCAAGTTCTGAAAACTTCAAATGGAAGACTGTTCGAATGTGCAATGAGTGAATGCACAGTGAGAGTCGCTCATTGCACGTTCGACACTTAGGGGCAGAGCACTATAGTGGGGAGTTGGAAATGGCTCCATTCCCCGCTGTAGTGCGATCTCTGAGTTGGAATTGGGGGGGGGGTGCAGGTGGGCTTGCCCCCCTGCATTACACTGCAAATACTTTTGTCATTCATGTTCGAAAAACAGCGAATCGGCTGTTCGATGTGCTGCTTTTCGAACATTAGTAACTGTCGCTTTTTCCAGTTTCGTTACGATGCGAGGATATGACCACTCGCACAAGTGTGATTCGAGGTTTTAAAGGTAAACCGTGTATATATATATATATATATATATATATATATATATATATATATATATATATATATATATATATATATATATATATATATATATAAATTCTAAAACCATGCAAGAGATGATTTTGCTAAACTCCCACTGAAGATCTAGCTAAAAACTCGTCTTAGTAAGCATACCCTGTTTATTTTATTTATAAAACTGAAACAATTGAGTGACTTTCAGTTGAAATGGTCAGACTGACCGTATACTTTGACAAGTTGAAATGTCAACTTCAGACACTAAATTTGCTGCTAATAGGATTGCATGTATAACCTACAACTCCTAAGTGGAACAGGTAGCATGGCATTGCAGTATTTTGTAAAGATTGTGTTTGAAGCTTTTATATGACAGTCCACTGATTTTTAAAGCTTGCAAATGTTTCCTCTGCATCTTGGAGTTTGCTGTCTCTACTACAAAAATATTTCTGGTGTATGCTTTACTCAAGTTTTCTTGACTGCAGCCATGTCAGTTTTGTCTAGCCTACAATGCTGGCCATGTTTAGATTTTCATGGCTTTTGATATTGAACGGACTATTGCACTGCCTATCTTTGTACACAAATCCATCCTTAGTATTGTGGCAGGCTGGTTTTTATCTCTACAGGAAATGCACAACTGGCTGTCTGGTAGCATACTGTCTTAATATCCCACATGGACTAACTGATCCGTATGGGTCCTTGAAGCTGAAGTGCAGTTTTTCTACTTAACATTGGGTTTGGAACATACTTACTCAAGACTTTATTCTTCAAACTTTTATTTCCAGTTTTATGGACTGCAGGAACTTGACTATTCTGCACACTTCCACAAATTGTGGTAGAGATTTATCAAGTCTCATATCTGCAAAATGAATTTAGTGTTGGATAGCAAGTAAATGTTAGTGCCATGTCAAAGTGGCATTTGTGTAGTCTTCTTTTCTCCAAAGAAACACGTACATTCTGTGTTGACCAGGATCCATCTGCATGGAGCTACGGAAGTGGAAGAGGTCATATAATTTGGGACTGGATGGTACCAGAAGCAGTGTGAAAGCTTCACTGCAGGACACAGGTTTGATTTCTGCTTTCGGTCACAAGATGAGCTAGCCTTTGCTCAATTTCCTTTGACACACAGCTCAGCATCACCACCATACACTGTCACAGGAGCAGTAGTTTGATTATGCTGCTTTGTTTCCCTCATCCACGAGAGTTAGGATTGAAACTGTGTGGAGACTGAAGTCTTGGCAGAGGTAATTTGGATGTTTGGAAGTTTGCTTAAAAGAGCATGCATTGTTGCTTTTGTATCTCTAAGAGGACTTCGGACTGCAGAACTGCTAATGTTTGCAGTACTGAATTCATCTGTGAGTGCTTGTCTTAATAGTAAAAGAGCTTCACTCTCCACTACTGTCAATCCCTCACCTTTCACAAACACTAAATCACAATGTACTGAAACCCACACAACACTTGCATATGTTCTGTACTGCACTCTGGATAAATTGGAGGGGTTAATTTTTAGTGCTGTCAATTGCTCACTGTGCACCAGCACTAATCTGTACATAGAAGCCTACACTTCACCACAAACACTGTTCCTGATCTGTGGATAAAGGGGGCTTTTCTTGTGTTTTAAAATGTAGGTGTTCACTTTCACTTGTAGAAGCTGGTGTGCTAGACTTTGTAGCTAGCCCAGAATCAAATTTTTAAAGCACTTTTGAGCAGATTTTTTTAAGTAGTTGGAACACTTGCTACTCAAGACTATGATGTAATGTGTATTTCTGCTGCTGGTAATGGCTAAACAAAAGTACAAGCTATATGTTAATATATTAGTTTTGTAATAAATCCTAGAAACATTCATGCAAGCAGATATGCGGTAAGCTTCCAATTGTATTTTCTGCTTCTGGGTCTTTCATTGATTGCAGTGGTAAAGTTCAGGAAAAACTTTAGACATGCAACTTTTTTTACACTGCTATGTAAACTTTTCTACTCTGCTAAAAACTGCAGTTTAATTTTGACCTGTATCTATAGATTAGCTTCAGTTGTCAAAATACATCTTGGAGCCAACATACAGGGCCCCATTCGATAGATGTGGAGATGTTTCTGTAGCATTTGGGGCAATGAAGGTGTCTCAACAAACTAACCTGATTTTTTTTGTCCTTTTTGCACATGCCCCCCCCCCCCAAATTACCTGACCAGTGGCAGTCTAAACTTCAGCCCATGTTGCCTCTTAATTTTAAGATCTGTCTGTTCTATTTACCCTAGATCTCATTTTCCACTTGTAGAGAAGATGTGGCCCACTCTGCTCATGCTTGCCTCAGCTAAGATGGCCTTCCACATCACTGTTACAGTATTCTTTACAACAGGGATCTCCTGCCAAGGGTAGCCAGATGTTTGGCCAGTATACAAAAGCCTTTAGTGGGTATGCCATCCTTCATGTATCCAGCACACAGCATATGGCACAAAGGTGGCGTCTGGATATACCATTCTCAGAACTGCTGCTGCCAGTCTGAACATCTTGCATTTGAGTAGTTTCTGGTTGTCATTTGGAAAGGGAAAATGCCAATGCAGAAGACATCTCCATAAAGATTGTTACAAGCAGTGTGTTCTGTTTAGGAGCTTACCACAACCATACACGTTGAGATTTGTCTGTCCTTTGTACCCAAGATGTTGCAGTCTCTGCTTTCTTTGTTTGCCTAGAGAACCAATGACACCAGCTGGCTAAGAATACCTTGGAAGGATCTTCCCAGCCTGAGGGCCAGCAGTCTACAAAGAAAAAGGCCAAGGAAATCTGGTCTGATTTTCAGCTATACCACCTCCACCAGATTTCTCTTGAGACTGGTGAAATCCCAGAGTATCATCCAGTTTCTCTTGATTCCTTCTCTATGACCATTTGAGAGGCTGGAGTGGACCTGATGCTATGCATGTCCATGGAGGTTTTGCAGACTTCTGCCTCTGATGTACAGGGGGAACCATGGCTGGTTATTAAGGGCCTAGGGGTGTTCCTCAAATGTGTGAGGGAAGAGGTTCTAACTACCATAGAGTCCTGTCAGGGGTCAGAGCATCCAAAATTTTAAGGTTGATGCCCCACTCAAAGCAAAAACTAAACCTATTTTGCCTGCTCCAAAAGATCCTCTGAATGGCAGCACTTCACTAAAGGCATGTTCAATGCCCTTATGGCTTTCGAGCCCCCAGGAGGTTTCTTTTCCTACCCCCCTGGTCTTATCTCTCGAGACCCAGGGATCAGGATTCTTCTGAGGAGGATGCTGTGTATTCTGAGTCCCAGACCTATTCCTCCCAGATTCCTTCACCACTTAGACTCTTCCTCAGAACCATAGCCGTCACCTGAGGAGATTTCATTTGGTGATGCTATCTTCAGGATGATGGAATTTTTATAATATAACTATGCTCTGGCATCTTGTGTTCAGAAGAGGTACAGTGAGCTTCTACAAATGGAGTTTCCTAGACCTATTTTTCTTGCTCATGCAAACTTTGCTGGATGCCTTTTCCACTGCTGCTCAGGCTCCTGACTGACCCCTGCTCCCAAAAATCTGGATAGGTTTTATAAAGTGCTTGAGGACTGCAAGTTTCTTTAAGGGTCCATCTGCTGAACCTTCTGGTGTCAGTGGTTTCTGATGAGCCTTCCAAATTGCTGACTTCCACTAAATTGCTGCCATCTAAGGGTTGCAGAACCATGGAGAGGCTGGGTAAGGAGAGAATACTTCTGCTACCCTAGCCTTTAGAGCTGTTGATCATCATACACACAACTAGGTATGTTTTGCTCTCCTCTCAAGCCTTTTAGGCTATTTCTGATCTCCTGATTTTGAGGGGAAGGCTTTTGCTCTTGCTTTGCTAGGTACATCCTCCCAAGTAGCTTGCCATTCTATTAAATGCAGCCATGATGCAGCTGATGCTTTATCTAGGGCTGCTGCTTCTGGATTTGTTTTGAGGAGGTACTCCTTTTTAGACTTCAACCTTTGCCTGTTATCAAGGTTAAACTGGATGGTCTTCTGGATAATTTGTTTGGTGCTACTGCTGTGGAGTTTAAGTCCCTGCAAGAAAAGGGCAAGGCCTTGCAGTTGAAGCACATGGTTTCCCCTGTGCCCAGGTTTCAGAGGAATTATCCTAATAAGCCTGCTTTTCTCCATACTGTCTCACCCTCACCCCAAAGTTAAAAGGGCCCCCTTCTGCTAAGACTACCCAAACTCCTACTTGGAAGCCTCCTCTTTCTGGCAAACTGGATGCTGTCTGACTCCTGTTCGGTCACTCTCTCTACATCTCTCTTCCTAATTGGATAAAAATCAGCCAAGACTCATGGGTTCTTTGCATTATTTGCCTGGGTTATTGCATGGTTGGGAAATCTTTCCCCTTTTTCTGAGCATTCCTTTACCTCCTTGAGAACTAACCTTTTTCCAGAGGTGCTTTAGGCCCTGTAGGCCCAGGGAGCTGTTTAAGAAGTTCCAATTCCCCGAAGGGGAAAGGGGTTTTATTCTGGAAAGCTTTTGGTCCCCAGGAAAAAGGCACCTGAAGACCCATTCTTGATCTTTTTCAGCTAAATACCTTTTTGACAGACCCTTTTGGGTGATGTGCCTTTTAAACCTTGTTTCCTCTTACTTCCTCACTTTTCTAGTTTCCCTCAATATAAAGGATGCTTATCTATACATTACTATTCATCCTCTGTTTCTCTGCTTCCTGGCATTTTCAGTTCTCTGCTTTGCCCTTTGGCTGCTGTACTGTCCTAAGTCTTCAAATGCCTTGCTCCTTGATTCCTTTCTGCAAGCTAAGGGGTATACAGGTCTTTCCCTACCTGGATTATCTTCAGGCCTCTTCTCCAGAGATCAGTTTTCAGCATCTACACTTGCCATATCTCTCCTGCAAAGCCTATGGTTTGCAATAAATTTCAGTCTTTCTGGACTCCTCCTCCGGATCGTGTTTTTTTGGGGTGCAAGATCCAGACTGTTACAATGCTGGCATCCCTGCTTTCTTCCAAGGTCTTAACTCCTTGCTTTCTTCCAATCCCTTCTTCCTCCTCCGGCTTTAATCACAGCCAAATAATTTTTGCGAGCTCTGGATAATATTGCTTCCACCATTCCTGTGCTCCCTGTAGCCAAGCTTCACATGAGAAAGCTGCAGTAGTCAGTTTGGCTTCAACATTCTCATCCTTTAGATTTTCTAGTCCCTCTTCCATGCCTCAAGCTGGAACTTCAGTGGTGGAGTAATCGGTTGTCCCTCAACCCAGGGCTTCATGTTCAACTTCCACTCCTCTCAGGAACTTTTCACAGATGCCTCAGATGTGGGGTGGAGGGCTTCCTTTGCACCTCTAAAGGTGCAGGGACTTTAGTCTCAAGACCACATCTTGTCAGAATGTTCTTTTGCTGGCTCTTAATTCTCTTCCTTCCAGGGCCCCTCAAGATTCTTATAGTACCATAGTTATATGTCAACAAGCAAAAGGGGGTTAAGGTCTCATCTCCTATGCAGGTTAGCCCCTCAGGCGTGGGCGCTAGCTATAAAGTATCAGGTGACCCTTCATGCAGTTTACATTCTCTGATTGGAAAGTAATAGCAGATTCTCTCAGATCAGAACATAGTAGCAGAAGATTCTGAGCAGGTCCGGGAAGTGTTTCTGGACATTGTCCACTGCTGGGGTACTAAAGTAGGTCTTTCTCTTCTCTGAACAGAATCTTTTTTTTTTTTTTTTTTTTTTTTGTGCCAGAGCTCCACGCCCTCCGGACTGGAAGGTGGTGCCCCTCTTTCTTGGAAGGGGATATTTCTTTGTGCCTTCCCTTCCTCTCATTCTTAGTCCTGTTCAGAATAACAGGATGCTCCCAAAAATCTTGCTGGTGACACTTTTTGGCCTAGACTGCATTGGTTCCATCTTTTGCATCTTGCCAAGGGCAGTCATCACAATTTAGCTTACAGGGTGGACCTACTCAAGACAAGATCTGTCATCCATCCCCCACTTGTCCACTCCAACTGACATGGGTGATGGTATTGATCCCCTATAGACACTTCTGAGCGCATGCTTTGGGTCCTGCAGGAGGCTAGGAAATCCACTGTTAGGAAATCTTACTTGCCCAAATGGAAGATGTTTTCTGTTTGGGGTGTCTCATAACCCGAATCCACTTACTGTGAATTTTTTTCTCATTTGTGTGAATTGTGCAATGCTGGGTTGGCATATTCTGTTATGACCCACCTATTGGCTATCTCTGCTTGTCTGCCTTTGACTCTTCCTTTAGCCTCTAGATTTGAGGCCAAGCAGATGTTCTTCATCTCACATTGCTGCAGTCCTTACATATGGGTAGTCCGCTGTCCTCGGTCGGCCCGAATACCAAAGTATTAGGCTGACGTCGGTCAAGGCACTTAAAACTGACATCAGGACGTCAGGGTACAAAAGCGCATGACTGACGTCATATCCTCAGTCTTTTTTGCCGCATGGTCCGATGCAGAAGCAGCGTTGCAAGTGCCGTTCGGCGTTCTGAAATTTTTCGAGTTCGGAGTTTCAGACCAAATCCAAGTTGGCTAAGTACCCCGTTGGGGATTATTTTGGTTTTTTCTTGCCTCAGTATAGTACCGGATGTCAGAAAAAGTGAATAATTGTATTTCTTGTGGGAAACAGATACCGCATAGGGGTTATCATTCGTTGTGCATTCCTTGTTTGAGGCCTGGGCACGGCGTAGTCGGGTGTCGCTTTTGTGCTAGGTTCAATAAGCGCACTATTAAGCGAAGGTTAGATTGTGCTAGGCTGGTCTTTGGTAAGCGGTGCAATTATAATATGCCGTCGGATTCTCCGCCCGCTTCCTAAGAAGCGCAAAGACAAAACAGTTAAACCCAGGCAAGATGAGTCGTCCGTCCGGACGCCGGTTCTTTAGAGGCTTCAGTAGAACCGGTGGGTCCGACGGAGACTTCTTTAGAGTCTCAGGGGGAGACTTTAATTTTACAGGATGTGGCCTCTCTTGAGGCAGGGCAGGCTGAAGGGGCTTCTCAGGTTACTGTACTCCCTCCCTTCCCAGGGTGGTTAGGCCCTCTCCTTCTGTTTCCAAGGCTTCTCCCAGGGCAGGCCAGGTTTAGCATCTGTTGGTGTCACTCCTAGTTCAGCAGGGTCTGTGCCTAAGAAGCACATGCTTAAAATGGCAGAAGATTTGATTACTCTGATTAGAGGTTCTTTGCCCCCTCCTGATAAGAGGCCTAGGGTGGAGCCAGAGTTGGGAAGTTTGGAACAGGCTTCAGATTTTTCAGAGTCTTCGGCTGAAGACTTGCAGGAGTACTCTCCTTATTCTGATTCTGATGCAGAAGATTCCACTCCTTCTGCTTCTCCTCCAGAGGATTTTTCTTTTTCAGACACTTCACTCTGAGGGAGCATTTTAAGTGGGAAGGTCAGGACTTCTCTGATTCTCGGAAAAGGCTTAGGGAATTTTTGCTTTTACCTCAACATAGGCCCTTAGCTATTCCACCTGTTCTGGATGTTGTGCAGGATGTGTTTTCAGAGGCTTCGCTTAATCCTGATTCTCTGCCTCCTGCGCCTGTTAAACCTGATAGGTATTACAGGGTGCCTGAGGCTCATAAATATCTTTATAAGAGTCCTAGGGCGGACCCAGAAACTATTAGTCAGGGACCCAAGGGTGTCAAGGCCTCTGTTGTAAAAAAATCCGGTTCCTCTAGATAGAGGCCAGAGCTTTGGATAGATGGGGAAAGAAGGTCTATACTTCTTCTACCTTAGCAATGAGGGCTTTGAATTGCCAGTTTCATATGTTGAAATATCAAAACTTTCTTCTTTCTCAATTGAAATCTAAGGTGGATGCTCTGGCAGAAGGTATTGAGTGTAAAGAATTACAAGATTTGGTGCATGTCTCTGAGCAGGTTGGTAAGCATTCTTTACAATGTGGTTTTGATGCTGTGCAGGCCTCGTCTAGGGTGGCTGCCACTGGTTCAGTTCTTCGCAGGCACGCCTGGCTGAAGGATCAGAATTTTTCTGACCATGTTAAGACAAGGATTTTGGATGCTCCTTTGCAGTCTGAAGTGTTTGGTCCACCTGTGGAATCAGTCTTAAAGAAAATGGAGGACAAGGCTAAGTCTATGCAGACTGTTAAGGATTTTTTGCAAGTTCAGCCTCCAAAGTTTAGTAGGAATTGGCCTGCTAAGGGATGGACGTATCCTTCTTATGATTCTCAGTCTAGGGGTAGATCTAGACGTGGGAGGGGCAGAGCACAGAGTTCCTTCAGACCTAGAACTGGGAGTTCACCTGCACAATATTCGAGTGAGGGTAGGGGCCAGTCCTTTCGTAAACAGGCCCAATGACCTACTTTTTCAGCTGCCAGATCCCTCTTGTCTGGCGGCACCTTTGGGAGGAAGGTTGGCACTTTTCAAGGAAAATTGGATTTTAATTACCCAAGACAAATGGGTACTGGATATCATACACCGAGGTTACAAGTTTTATTTCCATACCTTGCCTCCTTTCAAAGGCATGCCAGACGTTCCTCCTCAGCAAAGACTAGAGGCTCACAACCAAATTTCTCTTCTACTTCAAATAGGAGCTATACAACCGTCCCTCTGCCAGAAGTGGGCCTAGGATTTTATTCTCGCCTGTTTCTAGTACCAAAGAAAGGGGACACGTGGAGACCCATTTTGGACTTTTCTATCCTCAACACATATCTGGACATTCCCAAGTTCAAAATGTTGACGTTACAGCAGCTTTTACCTCTGCTGGGCAAAGATCACTGGATGGTGACTCTGGATCTCAAGGAGGCTTATCTTCATGTTCCTATCAGGCCCAGTTGCAGGAAGTATCTGCTCGGGCTGGGACTTTTCATTATCAGTTCTCTGCATTGCCCTTTGGCTTATCTACTGCGCCCAGAGTGTTCACGAAGGTTCTGGCTCCAGTGGTAGCTTTCTTCAGGCTAAGAGGAATACAAATCTATCCTTATTTGGACGATTGCCTGATTCTGGCTCAAGGAAAGGACGAACTTCATTTACAGTATGTGATGGCAGTGTTAAGATGCCTAGGGTATTCTGTGAACGAAATAAAGTCCAGTCTAGTACCCTCTCAGGACATGTGCTTTCTGGGTGTGAGACTGAATACAGCATCCCAGATGGCCTTTTTGACCCCGGACAAACAAAAGAATCTTTCTCTATTTCTAAGTCATGTCGATCTAGCTGCGCAATGCAATGTTGCATCATTCAATCTTTAGGCTTGTCATAGTAAAGGCTTACTCAGTACTTCAATCCCTCCTTTCAGAAACTAATGTATAATAGCAACACCTTTCATAGTTGAGCACTTTGGGTAAATTGGGTTAATTAAATTTATTGGTCACTGTGCACCAGCATAATCTGTACATAGAAGCTTGAGTAGTTTCTGGTTGTCATTTGGAAAGGGAAAATGCCAATGCAGAAGACATCTCCATAAAGATCGTTACAAGCAGTGTGTTCTGTTTAGGAGCTTACCACAACCATACATGTTGAGATTTGTCTGTCCTTTGTACCAAAGATGTTGCAGTCTCTGCTTTCTTTGTTTGCCTAGAGAACCAATGACACCAGCTGGCTAAGAATACCTTGGAAGGATCTTCCCAGCCTGAGGGCCAGCAGTCTACAAAGAAAAAGGCCAAGGAAATCTGGTCTGATTTTCAGCTATACCACCTCCACCAGATTTCTCTTGAGACTGGTGAAATCCCAGAGTATCATCCAGTTTCTCTTGATTCCTTTGCTATGACCATTTGAGAGGCTGGAAGTGGACCTGATGCTATGCATGTCCATGGAGGTTTTGCAGACTTCTGCCTCTGATGTACAGGGGGAACCATGGCTGGTTATTAAGGGCCTAGGGGTGTTCCTCAAATGTGTGAGGGAAGAGGTTCTAACTACCATAGAGTCCTGTCAGGGGTCAGAGCATCCAAAATTTTAGGGTTGATGCCCCACTCAAAGCAAAAACTAAACCTATTTTGCCTGCTCCAAAAGATCCTCTGAATGGCAGCACTTCACTAAAGGCATGTTCAATGCCCTTATGGCTTTCAAGCCCCCAGGAGGTTTCTTTTCCTACCCCCCTGGTCTTTTATCTCTCGAGACCCAGGGATCAGGATTCTTCTGAGGAGGATGCTGTGTATTCTGAGTCCCAGACCTATTCCTCCCAGATTCCTTCACCACTTAGACTCTTCCTCAGAACCATAGCCGTCACCTGAGGAGATTTCATTTGGTGATGCTATCTTCAGGATGGAATTTTTATAATCTAACTATGCTCTGGCATCTTGTGTTCAGAAGAGGTACAGTGAGCTTCTACAAATGGAGTTTCCTAGACCTATTTTTCTTGCTCATGCAAACTTTGCTGGATGCCTTTTCCACTGCTGCTCAGGCTCCTGACTGTGACCCCTGCTCCCAAAAATCTGGATAGGTTTTATAAAGTGCTTGAGGACTGCAAGTTTCTTTAAGGGTCCATCTGCTGAACCTTCTGGTGTCAGTGGTTTCTGATGAGCCTTCCAAATTGCTGACTTCCACTAAATTGCTGCCATCTAAGGGTTGCAGAACCATGGAGAGGCTGGGTAAGGAGAGAATACTTCTGCTACCCTAGCCTTTAGAGCTGTTGATCATCATACACACAACTAGGTATGTTTTTGCTCTCCTCTCAAGCCTTTTAGGCTATTTCTGATCTCCCTGATTTTGAGGGGAAGGCTTTTGCTCTTGCTTTGCTAGGTACATCCTCCCAAGTAGCTTGCCATTCTATTAAATGCAGCCATGATGCAGCTGATGCTTTATCTAGGGCTGCTGCTTCTGGATTTGTTTTGAGGAGGTACTACTTTTTAGACTTCAACCTTTGCCTGTTATCAAGGTTAAACTGGATGGTCTTCTGGATAATTTGTTTGGTGCTACTGCTGTGGAGTTTAAGTCCCTGCAAGAAAAGGGCAAGGCCTTGCAGTTGAAGCACATGGTTTCCCCTGTGCCCAAGTTTCAGAGGAATTATCCTAATAAGCCTGCTTTTCTCCATACTGTCTCACCCCAAAGTTAAAAGGGCCCCCTTCTGCTAAGACTACCCAAACTCCTACTTGGAAGCCTCCTCTTTCTGGCAAACTGGATGCTGTCTGACTCCTGTTCAGTCACTCTCTCTACATCTCTCTTCCTAATTGGATAAAAATCAGCCAAGACTCATGGGTTCTTTGCATTATTTGCCTGGGTTATTGCATGGTTGGGAAATCTTTCCCCTTTTCTGAGCATTCCTTTACCTCCTTGAGAACTAACCTTTTTCCAGAGGTGCTTTAGGCCCTGTAGGCCCAGGGAGCTGTTTAAGAAGTTCCAATTCCCCGAAGGGGAAAGGGGTTTTATTCTGGAAAGTTTTTGGTCCCCAGGAAAAAGGCACCTGAAGACCCATTCTTTATCTTTTTCAGCTAAACACCTTTTTGACAGACCCTTTTGGGTGATGTGCCTTTTAAACCTTGTTTCCTCTTACTTCCTCACTTTTCTAGTTTCCCTCAATATAAAGGATGCTTATCTATACATTACTATTCATTCTCTGTTTCTCTGCTTCCTGGCATTTTCAGTTCTCTGCTTTGCCCTTTGGCTGCTGTACTGTCCTAAGTCTTCAAATGCCTTGCTCCTTGATTCCTTTCTGCAAGCTAAGGGGTATACAGGTCTTTCCCTACCTGGATTATCTTCAGGCCTCTTCTCCAGAGATCAGTTTTCAGCATCTACACTTGCCATATCTCTCCTGCAAAGCCTATGGTTTGCAATAAATTTCAGTCTTTCTGGACTCCTCCTCCGGATCGTGTTTTTTTGGGGTGCAAGATCCAGACTGTTACAATGCTGGCATCCCTGCTTTCTTCCAAGGTCTTAACTCCTTGCTTTCTTCCAATCCCTTCTTCCTCCTCCAGCTTTAATCACAGCCAAATAATTTTTTGCGAGCTCTGGATAATATTGCTTCCACCATTCCTGTGCTCCCTGTAGCCAAGCTTCACATGAGAAAGCTGCAGTAGTCAGTTTGGCTTCAACATTCTCATCCTTTAGATTTTCTAGTCCCTCTTCCATGCCTCAAGCTGGAACTTCAGTGGTGGAGTAATCGGTTGTCCCTCAACCCAGGGCTTCATGTTCAACTTCCACTCCTCTCAGGAACTTTTCACAGATGCCTCAGATGTGGGGTGGAGGGCTTCCTTTGCACCTCTAAAGGTGCAGGGACTTTAGTCTCAGGACCACATCTTGTCAGAATGTTCTTTTGCTGGCTCTTAATTCTCTTCCTTCCAGGGCTCCTCAAGATTCTTATAGTACCATAGTTATATGTCAACAAGCAAAAGGGGGTTAAGGTCTCATCTCCTATGCAGGTTAGCCCCTCAGGCGTGGGCGCTAGCTATAAAGTATCAGGTGACCCTTCATGCAGTTTACATTCTCTGATTGGAAAGTAATAGCAGATTCTCTCAGATCAGAACATAGTAGCAGATTCTGAGCAGGTCCGGGAAGTGTTTCTGGACATTGTCCACTGCTGGGGTACTAAAGTAGGTCTTTCTCTTCTCTGAACAGAATCTTTTTTTTTTTTTTTTTTTGTTGTTGTGCCAGAGCTCCACGCCCTCCGGACTGGAAGGTGGTGCCCCTCTTTCTTGGAAGGGGATATTTCTTTGTGCCTTCCCTTCCTCTCATTCTTAGTCCTGTTCAGAATAACAGGATGCTCCCAAAAATCTTGCTGGTGACACTTTTTGGCCTAGACTGCATTGGTTCCATCTTTTGCATCTTGCCAAGGGCAGTCATCACAATTTAGCTTACAGGGTGGACCTACTCAAGACAAGATCTGTCATCCATCCCCCACCTGTCCACTCCAACTGACATGGGTGATGGTATTGATCCCCTATAGACACTTCTGAGCGCATGCTTTGGGTCCTGCAGGAGGCTAGGAAATCCACTGTTAGGAAATCTTACTTGCCCAAATGGAAGATGTTTTCTGTTTGGGGTGTCTCATAACCCGAATCCACTTACTGTGAATTTTTTTCTCATTTGTGTGAATTGTGCAATGCTGGGTTGGCATATTCTGTTATGACCCACCTATTGGCTATCTCTGCTTGTCTGCCTTTGACTCTTCCTTTAGCCTCTAGATTTGAGGCCAAGCAGTTTCTTAAAGGTTCTTCACGTTAGGCCTCCCATGAAACGTGTCCTTTCTTCCTGGGACCTTTTTTAAATTTTAGAAAAACTGGCTCCTCTTGAGTCTGCTGCTTCAGCTTCATTACACCACTGTTCATGGAAGACTTATCTTTTGGCCCTTGCAGCTCAGACACTTGTCAAAGTAAGCCATTACAGTTGTTACTCTGTTTTCTATAAGGACAGGGTGTCCCTACATACTAATACTTTTATGTCCAAAGTGGTTAGAGTTGCCTCTTAATCAGTCTCCTCATTTGCCCATTTTTCCCTTTTTCACAGTCTGCTAGTGAGGTTTTGGACAACTTAGATTTGCATAGACTGCTCTTGTTTGAACAAGACTAAAGCTTTTTTGTAAATCTGAACAGCTCTTTTGTTTTCATCGTAGGTCCATTTCTTGGACCTTTCTCATAGGGAAGAGCCTTCTGTTAATGCTCATTCTACTAGGTCTTTGGCAACTTCCGGTGTTTAAGGGGTTGGATACTAATTCTCTTGAGACAGCTACCTGGACTTCTGTGCATACCTTTACCAAGTGCTATATATTGGATGTGATTTCTAGGGCCATTCTCCATGGCTTCCTAGAGGGCTGTGGTGGGCCTTCCTCCTCCCACTCTTGCTAAGCTATTGTACTATCCTTACTGTAAAGAAGCAGTGGCATGGAAAGACATAGTACAGTTGTGTAAATTCTTACCCTAACAATAGATGTCCTTCTCTTCACTGTTGCAGTATTTGCTCCTTCCCTCCTCCCCCTGATACTTTCCTTCTGGATGTGCTTAACTGCTAGTATCCTTGAACTGTTCCTTATGGGGCTTTTCTGAGAATGGTAGCACAGATGTAACCTTTATGCCATACACCATGTGCAGGGAGCATGTGTGATTTATGGTGTACCCTTTACAACCTAAATCCTTTTGTATACTGGTTGGACATCAGGCTACTCTTGGCAGGGGGTCCCTATTGTAAAGAGTACTGCAATGGTGAAGGACTTCTACTGCTCAAGATTTTAAACTGTACTTTCTGCTATCTTTTCTAGCTTTTCCTTTGATAGGATAACTTTGTTTTTCTCCCCTTTACCTGACGTTTTTCTGTAAATGGATTACTTCAATTTGTCTAGTGCCTCACCTTTGTTGGCATATAGATGTCTATTAACTTGAGTGACAGTGTATACATCTTCAAAGATTTTACCATTGTTTGTATTTTCATCTGAAGCTTTTCTTTAGCATGTCAGACATGACTAAGCCATCGGGTTCATGTGGCTTGCAACCACTAACTCCAAATTCAGACTGTGTGCATATTGTTTGAGTGCTACCTATTTGGATGTCTGCTCCTCTACAGCCTTTGGCCACTGGGCCATTGAGTGAGGAACAAACTTGTCTTGAAGGGGTTTTCCCTGCATCTGTGGGAGAATTAAGTGTCTTTCTAGAGCCATCCCAATCCAGTAAATCCTTGGAAGGAGACAAGGAAGCGCTCCCTGAGGCCACAGCCAAGAAGTCGAGGAAAGTGGACAAAGATCCAGATCCTTCTCCCTCCATCGGATCACACTGGTAAAATCTAACACTCCCTTACTGGAGCAGAGTTTCACACTGGGTGTTCTTTCCCAAGCTGCATTCCTCCTTGCTTCAGAAGAGACTAGTGCAAAGATCAGAGATCTGTTTTCCTCTCCAAGGGCTGCTAGGCCTATTAGAGGCCTGACGGAACCATATGTGGATAGAATGAAGTCCTGCAGAACTCCAATTTCTGGGGATTCTCCTGGCCTGGTCTCCATCGGACTTGTGAGCTTTGGCAGTTTGACCCTGCCAATGGTCGCTTACTACCCTGATCTGCCCTTGCCTCTTGATGCAAAATTTCTGCAAGAGGTCCACATCAGATCTGAAGATGTGGTCCTTTTCCACTCCAACTTCTTTGGAGTCCAAGCTTCAGTGCCAGTTCTGGGGGCAGAGGATAAACTCCCAAAATTGTTGAGTCATCCATTCCTGTCAGAGCTTCAGTGTTGGACAGCTCTGCTCCAGCATCTCTGAGCAAGGTTGAGCTGGTTTCCTTGCCTATCCAGGTGCGGAGGTCTTTGCTCCTACAGGGAATTTTGTCTTCTGCTTTTGAGAGTTGAGTGCCATCTCCAGTGCTGAAACTTCTCTCCTTCCCTGTCTCAATTTTGCATGTCCCACAGCTGAAAGCCCTGGGGTCCTGATCCTGCCCAGTCTATCCCATCAGGCAGCTGATTCCCACAAGCTTTGAGATGTTCCATGTACAAGACACCCAACAGTCTCAAGAGTCTTCTAGAACATCCCCTTGAGGTTCCTCTTGCATTTGTGTAAGTGGAGGCACATTGACCCCTCCAAGGAGTCCCTTACTGAAGTCAGATTTTGATGGCTAGGGATCCCCCAGATCACTTGAACTGCCAAAAGTTCAGGTATCTCCCCAAATAAAAGGTTAGTCTTTAATAGCCCCTTCCCAAGAGGAGTCTGTTTCTAGTGGGTTTTAGATCTGGCTTGGCTACTTAAATGATCCCTCCCACCAGTGATATTGTGCATTTGATCCATCACCTCCAGTTCTTTCCATGCCCAGTTTGCTGTGAAAGACTGACAGTATTGGAGTAAGGGACCAGTGACAAATGCCATGGTAGTGCACCATGGTAGTGGCAGCCACCAAAAGCACTCTTGAGGAGAGGTCTCTTGTCTGTCCTAAGTCTATGGCTTTGGAAAGATTTGGGAAGCAAGTTTACATTACCTTTGCATTAAAGTCGTTTAAGTATTTGGCACACCTTATAGGGTTTCATAGATTTGACCAAGCAGCTCTCCAATTCTCTGAGGTCTGTCTGCAGAGGATGAGAAAACCATGGACTTTCAACTGGCCACCCTTCAGTCCTTCTCAAATGCCAGTCTGTTATCCAACGTGACTGAGGGTGCTTCAAGAGCTGCAGGTACAGAGGCATTACAATAAGGAGATATGCTTGGATGCCCTTGTGACTTTGTAGAGCCTTTCAAGACCTTCTTTGTAAATGCCCTTCTAATAGTTTGCCCTTTTCTAATCAAAGGTTGGACATTCCAGAAGTTGTCAAGACAGGAAAACCTTTTCTGCTGTAAGAATACAGTTTTTAGACTGCAGCAAACCTTCTCTAGAACCCAAAGGGGGGGGGGGGGGCAAGAAGCTGTGGTTCCAGTAGTCTCAAGGATTCTCTCTGGACACAGATACTCCATGGTGTGGGGGGGATTCTAATAGTGGATGTTGCCCATGCAGCAGAGGCTGTGCAAAATTCTTCAGGGGTTCCTTTTATGAGGGTTTTTCGGTGCTCCTGAATGGTTGCCTGACTGCTACACTTGAGAGGTAGTTGTGGGGCATTTATCTCTGCACCCAAAAGCCTGAACATCCATCAGTAAATATGTCTCTGTGTTGGCAGAATACTTGACATTTACTTTTGGTCAGTTCCTCAAAATTTGTGTTCAGTATTTTGTGGCAAATCAGTGAGGACTGAATTCACTAAATGACAGGCATTTGGGTTTCAGACTTTATATCTTTCAGGAAAAGCATGGTAGCACAATTTTTTTGTTAACTAAGTTATAAGAGCAATATTTAAAATGTGTCCCCCATTATTTTTAGCTTTGTCCAGAACTTTTGTGCTGAGGTATGGCAAGCAGTCATAACCAGTGGTTACTCCATTCCCTTCGCCTCCCTCCACCAGAAAAGTCTCAATGGTTTACCTGCAGAAAGGCAGCAGCTATCGATTTTAAAAAAAAAAAAAAAAAACTAGATGAGCCAGCCAAAGGAGGATTCAGAACTTTTATTGCCAAAAGCTAGGGACTTCAGACCCAAGTTGGACCTCTTGTCACCTCAGTATTGTCAAACACTCAAAGTTCAGGATGACCACTGTACAGTCCATCCTTCCCCTATTGAGGGATGATTGGATGTGCTCAATAGACCTTCAGAATGCATAATACATTAATTCACAGGCAGTTGAGAAGGTTTCTCTGCTTCTGGCTGGGAGCATTTCATTTTTGAGCCCTTCCCTTCTACACAACCCCTGGGATGTTAAAGTGCATGGCAGTGGTTGCAGCTCATCTCCGACTGCAAAAGTTCAGTGTTCCCCTGCCTGGATGACTGGTTGGTCACAGGTCTTACCAGGTCTGTGTGGGCCAGGAACTATCTGCTTCATTTTTGTTTGCTGTTTGACATAAGTGAATCAAACAAATGTAGGAGCACACTTGAATAACACTACACAGATAGCAAAGCTGCCACTGAGCAGACAGTTTACCCTGCACAAACAGGCCCTACAGCTTCTGTCCTGTAAAATGCCACCAGATTGGTTCAACCTTTGGAGTTGGCCTTCCATTACCTTGGTTCCCTTGTGATATTACATGAGTTCTTCAGTGGACACTGGCAGTTAAATGGTCGATCAGATACCAACCCACAATTTTTGAATTAATTTGACAAACATTTGCAGGGCTCATGGTGGATCCAATCAATTGTTCCCTCTCCCAAAGCCACTGTAACATAGATGCTTCCCTTCTGGGGGTGGGGTATTATATGCCAAGGACTGTCCCAAGGCAAGTGGTTTCTGTCAGACCAGGCATCACATAAATGTCTTGGAGATGAGGGCAGTACTCTTAGCATTGCAGGCCTTGCAGGAAGTCTTTCTAGGTCTGATTTTTATCCAGAGCAGATCAACATGTCAGTCTGGTACATTTTAAACAAGGGGGAAAAGTTCCTACTCTTTCGAAGCCAAATGTGCAAATGGCAATATCTTCCAGACACTTTCCAATACACATACCTGGGAAAACCAACATGATGAAGATGATGAAGAGGTTGAGCAAATTTGGTTACCTCATGAAGGGATCTCAATCCAACAGTGGCAGAACAAATTTTCTTTTCATCTGATTTTTTCATCAACCATGCTGTGTTCTCTTGCTTCTCCCATCCATTCCAAATGCAGCAGGTTCTTTGGCCTCATCACCCAGAGGGGGAGTCAGATGTTCTAATGGATGTTTACATCCTCTGCCAGTATCCTGTCTTTCCTCCTACCCTGCTGATTCCAAAAAGTTTACAGAAAGCACTGTAGAACAAAATTATGGTAGTCCTTATTGCCTCTTCTGACTTTGGTTTCCCTTCCTCTGGTCTCACTTGATACACCCACCTTTGGGTGCTTGACTATGATCTGGGTCTTCTGGCTGGTATGCCTCACTCAGACATTTGAGCCCGCAGGTTAACCCCTTGGTTTTTCAATTTCCAATGGTGGCCAGTCAGTCCAGGCTGGCTTTCCCAAGTTATCCACTCCTTTAAGAAAATATATGCCAGAAAAGCTTTAAAAGTGGCTCCTGTTCAGTGATTTTAAATTTCTTGGTTTCCCTTTCTCATGATGGGGCCTGTTACTCTGATTTGAAGTTTAGTGGTCATTTCCAATGTTTCATATTGGAGAGAACCATTCTACCTTCACATCCCTGAAACTGCAAAGGAGTAGGTCAAGTGGTTCAATCTTTTGTGGCTTGTAAGACTAGACTGATCCCATGGAGGCATCTGAGTGGAGACTGACATTCCTGACTACCAATTTTGATGCAACTTGACCTGAGTTTTCAGGTTAAAACAAGTGATATGCCTCTGGCATATATTTGCTGAAATATGAGTCTGACTAGTATGAATGGTGATTTCTCATTTTATTTGCAGTTTAACCAGGGAAGTCCATTGGACCTAGAAGAACCAGTTTTCAATGAGTCCTGGGGAGAAAAGCTCCATGATTCAGTATTTACAAAAATATATTGTAAAATTCAGAACTACAATGTTTACAATAATAAACCAAACATTTCAAGTAGTTCATAAAAGAAAAACTTATTTTGAATTGTTACTGATCTAAAGAAGATCTTTTTTGACATTTGTAAAGCCTTCATCTGGCTCACAACTGTTACAGATTCATTGTAAAACGATAAGAGATCCCTAAAGAGTGTCTGACTTGAGAGGTTTTGTCACATCTACTGGAATGTTTTGACCAAAATGAGCTATACATTTCTTCACTTAAGTTTGAGACTATTGTCTGAATCAGTTTCTAACAGCTATCCCATGCTGGAGCAGTGAGTTAAGTAGATTAACTATGCCTAGTTTACAGTTGTCTACAAGCTTGGATAACAGGACAGAGGTGCTTGCCTAAAGGTCTGAAATGCCAAATGAGCCTTGTGGCGCACCATAAGCGGCTTTTACTTTTGGATGTGGCACCTGTGATTAGCCACATTGAGTTCTCAGACAACCGGCTGGTTATCCACAGCACAGCACAAGGAATTTAAGATTTGTCTGTCAATGATTGTATGGGGAATGGTGACTGAACTTGGCCAGGTTTGGATATTCTTTATGTACTGTATTATCAATATCCAGTTCTTGGTTAAGTGGCATGCCCTTCCAGAGATTTCTGGACTTGAGTATAAATGCTCTAAATTTACCATACACCAGATGTCGTCCTAGATAACTGCTGCAGTCCTCTAAGCTACATGGATTATGTACTGCATAAGATGACAGCTGGCTAGCTCCCAAGGCTTCTGTGTACCTTCCATGAACCTGAAACATTTAGCACAAACTGAGCTGCCTGAAGTCAGCCTTGGGTGCCAAGCCCCTCGGAACTTTCATGCTAAGTGAGCAGGGGAGGATGTTCTTCATCTCACATTGCTGCAGTCCTTACATATGGGTAGTCCGCTGTCCTCGGTTGGCCCGAATACCAAAGTATAAGGCCGCATAAAACTGACATCAGGACGTCAGGGTACAAATCGCATACCAGCGGCATATCCTCAGTTTTTTTTTTGCATGGTGGTGATGCAGCAGCGTTGCAAGTGCTGTTTGAAATTTTTCGAGTTTGGAGTTTCAGACTGAATCCAAGTTGGCTAGTGGAATATTTTGTTTTTTCTTGCCTCAGTGTTTTACCGGATGTCAGAAAAAGTGAATAACTGTATTTCTTGTGGGAAACAGATACACGCGGATTATCATTCCTTGTGTATTCCTTGTTTGGGGCCTGAGCACGGCTGGTCTATAATATGAAGACAAAACAGTTAAGCCCAGGCAAGATGAGTCGTCCGTTCGGATGTCGGTTCTTTACAGTGGAACCGGTGGTTCCGGAGGCTTCTCTGGAGTCTCAGGGGAGACTTTGATATTGCAGGATGTGGCCTCTCAGGAGGCAGGTCAGGCTGAAGGGCTTCTCAGGTTACTGTACTCCCTCCCTTCCTAGGGTGGTTAGGCCCTCTCCTTCTGTTTCCAAGGCTTCTCCCAGAGGCAGGCCAGGTTTAGCTTCTGTTGGTGTCACTCCTAGTTCAGCAGGGTCTGTGCCCAAGAAGCACATGCTTAAAATGGCAGAAGATTTGATTACTCTGATTAGAGGTTCTTTACCCCCTCCTGATAAGAGGCCTAGGGTGGAGCCTGAGTTGGGAAGTTTTGAGCAGGCTTGATGTTTCAAGACTTGCAGGAGTACTCTCCTTATTCTGATTCTGATGCAGATTCTACTCCTCCTGCTTCTCCTCCAGAGGATTTTTCTTTTTCAGAGACACTTCATTCTATGAGGGAACATTTTAAGTGGGAAGGTCAGGACTTCTCTGATTCCCGGAAAAGGCTTAGGGAATTCTTGCTTTTACCCCAACATAGGCCCTTGGCTATGCCCCCTGTTCTGGATGTTGTGGAAGATGTGTTTGCAGAGGCTTCACTTAATCCTGATTCTCTGCCTCCTGCTCCTGTTAAACCGGATAGGTATTACAGGGTGCCTGAGGCTCATAAATATCTTTATAAGAGTCCTAGGGCGGACCCAGAAACTATTAGTCAGGGACCTAAGGGTGTCAAGGCCTCTGTTGTAAAAAATCCGGTTCCTCCAGACAGAGGCCAGAGCTTTGGATAGATGGGGAAAGAAGGTCTATACATCTTCTACCTTAGCTATGAGGGCTTTGAATTGCCAGTTTCATATGTTGAAATATCAAAGCTTTCTTCTTTCTAAATTGAAGTCTAAGGTGGATGCTCTGAGGCATTGAGTGTAAAGAATTACAAGATTTGGTGCATGTCTCTGAACAGGTGGGTAAGCATTCATTACAATGTGGTTTTGATGCTGTACAGGCTTCGTCTAGGGTGGCTGCCACTGGTTCAGTTCTTCGCAGGCACGCCTGGCTGAAGGATCAGACTTTATCTGACCATGTTAAGACAAGGATTTTGGATGCTCCTTTGCAGTCTGATGTATTGTTTGGTTCACCTGTGGAGTCAGTCTTGAAGAAAATGGAAGACCAGGCTAAGTCTATGCAGGCTGTTAAAGATTTCTTGCAAGTTCAGCCTCCGAAATTTAGTAGGAATTGGCCTGCTAAGGGGTGGACGTATCCCTCTTATGATTCTCAGTCTAGGGGTAGATCTAGACTTGGTAGGGGCAGAGCTCAGAGTTCTTTCAGACCTAGAACAGGGAGTTCACCTGCACAATCTTCGGGTGAGGGCAGGGGCCAGTCCTTTGGCCCAATGACCTACCTTTTCAGCTGCCAGATCCTTCTTGCCTGGCAGCACCTTTGGGAGGAAGGTTGGCACTCTTCAAGGAAAATTGGGATTTGATTACCCAAGACAAATGGGTATTGGATATCATACACCAAGGTTACAAGTTTTATTTCCATACCTTGCCTCCTTTCAAAGGCATGCCGGACGTTCCTCCTCAGCAAAGACTAGAGGCTCAAACAAATTTCTCTACTACTTCAAATAAGGGCCGTCCCTCTGCCAGAAGTGGGCCTAGTATTTTATTCTCGCCTGTTTCTAGTACCAAAGAAAGGGAACACGTGGAGACCAATTTTGGATTTATCTATCCTCAACACATATCTGGACATTCCCAAGTTCAAAATGTTGACGTTACAACAGCTTTTACCTCTGCTGGGCAAAGATCACTGGATGGTGACTCTGGATCTCAAGGAGGCTTACCTTCATGTTCCTATCAGGCTCAGTTGCAGGAAGTATCTGCATTTTCGGGCTGGGACTTCTCATTATCAGTTCTCTGCATTGCCTTTGGCTTATCTACTGCGTGTTCCACGAAGGTTCTGGCTCCAGTGATAGCTTTCTTCAGGCTAAGAGGAATACAAATCTATCCTTATTTGGACGATTGCCTGATTCTGGCCCAAGGAAAGGACTAACTTCATCATTTACAGTATGTGATGGCAGTGTTAAGATGCCTGGGGTATTCTGTGAACGAAATAAAGTCCAGTCTAGTACCCTCTCAGGACATGTGCTTTCTGGGTGTGAGACTGAATACAGCATCCCAGATGGCCTTTTTGACCCCGGACAAACAAAAGAATCTTTCTCTTTACTTTCACCAATTGTCTAGTCAGTCCAGGCTGACTGCAAGGACAGTCCTTCAAGCCTTGGGGTTCATGGCATCTTGTATTCTGGTACTTCCCAATGCCAAACTGCATATGAGGAAGCTACAATGGTATCTCAAAAATGTATGGACACAGCACTGCCAAGATATGGACACTGTCATTCAGATAATACCTTGCATTCAAAAGGAATTTTTGTGGTGGGCTCAGGAATGTCACCTAAACAAGGGACTCTCTGTGACCCGGCCAGAGGCGAGTCAGATTCTAACGACAGATGCCTCAGACAAAGCTTGGGGAGCTCATCTAAATGGAAAATGGGTACAAGACACGTGGCCTGCCAGACTTCATCTACATATCAACTTGAAGGAGATGTTAGCAGTCCAATTTGCATTAATAGCTTTCAAGGATTTACTTCCAGGGCAGGTGTTGATTCTAACAGACAACACAACTGTCATGTGGTACATCAACAAGCAAGGGGGGAATGCATTCTTATCCTCTATGCAGACAAGCAATGATTTTGTGGGAGACTGCTCTCAGTTTACAGCTAAATCTTCAGGCAAGGTTTCTGCCAGGAGCACAGAACTCTTTAGCAGATGTGTTGAGCAGACAAATTATGGATCCCCACGAGTGGAAATTGGATCCTCATGTATTTCAGAAACTGACAGTGTTATGGGGAACTCCAGACATAGATCTGTTCGCTTCTCCACTAAATTACCAGCTGCCAAAGTTTTGCACAAAAAGGTTTCATCCCACAGCTTGGAAAGTGGATGCTCTCTCATTCAATTGGAGCAATCTTCATGTGTATGCCTTTCCACCTCTGCCTCTCCTCCCAAAGGTACTCCTGAAGGTCAGACAGGACAAGCCAAGCATGATTTTAATAGCTCCGGATTGGCCTCGACAGCACTGGTACCCTTTACTGAGAAGTCTGGTACGGGAGCCTCCATGGCCTTTGCCTTCGACTCCTCACCTGCTGTCTCAGGAGAACAGTCATTTATTCAATGTCAAACTTCACTCTCTACATCTAACAGCCTGGCATATTCTGTTTTAAATCCTGGAGGGTCTCAGCTTCCACAACATGTTTTGAATGTTATTTTGGAGGCCAGAAGGCCTAGTACAAGGAAAGTGTACGCGGATAAATGGAGGAGATTTTTATTTTGGAGTACAGCAAAGGACTTTGATGTTTCTAAACCTGATTTAAGTGTGGCTCTTCAATACCTTCCTGAGTTGCTGGACAACGGTTTGTCCTTCTCCTCTATTAAGGGTCATGCTGCAGCAATTTCTGCTCACTATGACTGTGACCCACCTTTGTTTTCTCATCCTTTGTTTAAGCAATTCCTTAGAGGGGCAAAGAATATAAGACCCCCACGTAGAGCTCCTACTCCTGCTTGGGATCTCAATTTTGTGTTGGAGAAACTCACTCTACAACCTTTTGAGCCTGCAGCGACTGCCTAGTTGAAATATTTATCATGGAAGACTGCTTTTTTGTTAGCCATTACCTCTGCGAGAAGGGTTTCTGAATTACAGGCCCTTATGGTGGTTGAGCCTTTCCTAATTTTCCACAAGGATAGGGTATCTTTGCGTACTAACCCTTCCTTTATGCCTAAAGTGGTTTCTAGTGTGGCTTTAAACCAAACTATTCATTTACCTACTTTTTATGCAAACCCCCAAAATAAAGGGGAAAAGATTTTGCACACTTTGGATGTACACAGACAGTTGCGATATTTGAGCAGAACTAAAGGGTGCAGGCAGTCTCAGCAGTTGTTTCATTTGCTTTGGGTTCTCAGGGCAAACCTGTTTCAAAACAGACTATTTCTAAGTGGATTGGTTTTTGTATTGCTTTCTGTTATTCCCATCATGGTAAGGAGATTCCAGCTGGAATTAGGCCTCATTCCACTAGGGCTACTGCCACTTCTACAGCTTTTTTAAGGGGGGTGGCTACTAAAGATATTTTGGAGGCAGCTACTTGGAGTTCAGTGCATACTTTCTCTAAGCATTACCACCTTCCACTTTACTCTAAATCTAGGGCTGGTTTTGCCACTGCAATTTTACAGGGCATTTTGGCAGCTCCTAATGCTTTATAGTTTTGCCATCCTCCCTTTCCTCTGCTTTGGGATTCTACCCATATGTAAGGACTGCAGCAATGTGAGATGAAGAACATAGTACAGTTTTGTACCTACCATAAATGTAGATGTT
This sequence comes from Protopterus annectens, assembly GCF_019279795.1. NCBI lineage: Eukaryota > Metazoa > Chordata > Ceratodontiformes > Protopteridae > Protopterus > Protopterus annectens. Next base: position 1,202,576,995 of record NC_056739.1, on the reverse strand, counting down.
TGAAGATGCACATTGCTGCAGTCCCCTCCTTCCCCTCTGTAGTTAGAGGCGGTTGTGTGGTTTGGGTTGTGAATATTGTAAATATTGTACATATGATTAGTGCAGGGGTGGTTGGTTGTTTGCTGTCTTTTGGCTTTGGCCTTTCTTTTTAGGGCCTTCTGACATCTGGGGCAAGGAAAAGACTGAGGATATGACGTCGGTCATGCGCATTTGTACCCTGACGTCCTGATGTCAGTTTTATGCGCCTTTACCAACGTCAGCCTTATACTTTGGTATTCGGGCCGACCGAGGACAGCGGACTACCCATATGTAAGGACTGCAGCAATGTGGATCTTCGAACATCTACATTTATGGTAGGTACAAAACTGTACTTTAAGCCTCAAGGGAACATTGCTAGGAAAAGATGTATGTCTAGCCCTGGCATAAAAATACAAAAAAGGGGGTTGAGGGAGTCTGTACTGCAGCAGTGACCATTCAAATGTCTGCTTATGTTTTACACAATTGTATTTATATTGATCACTCCTGTAGTAGGCTTACCCATATGGGTAGATGACTGTAGTTTAAAATAGCTGGGAGGGGAAGGGTCCAGGATCCCTGGACACTAGTCCCAGCAAAGTTTGTAATAGACCTGGAAAAGGGACTCTCTACATAAATTTACAAAGCACTAACCACTAGAGGGCCAAGTTGCTTCAGAATATCTGTAGTCCAGGCTTGCCAGACATCCCAATTTGAGCAGGACTGTCCTGAGATCAGCAGCCCAATACAGAGTCCTGCACTGCCTTTTGAAAATCCTGACAAAAGGCTCCGCTGTGATTTTTAATTGGTTTGTATGCATACGTGCCAATCAAAAATGGCGCAGTGGAGCCACTTCTGTTTAATGTGGAACTGCCTGCTGTTCCACACGAAAGACTTTTCAATTGGCATGAAGGAATTTTTTTTGTCCCTACCTGTCCCTTCAGAAATGCGGCAACCCCGCTAGAATCAAATACTTTCCAACAAAACCATAGATGAAGCCAAATCAAGTATTGTGACCCTGCCTGGAATAGTTTAATGGTGGAATGAAAGGCAGCAGCTTGAGACAGACACTTAGAAATCTGCTTGGATACAGGTTGCCCCCTTCTTACCATTGCAAGAAATGAATAACTGGTCAGAAGTTTCGAACGATTTTGTTCTGACAGGATAGTACCAAAGTTAGTCGTGGACATTAAGGGTATGATGTAGCCTTTCTCCATTTCTGAGTTCTGGAAAGAAAACTCTGGATAGATTGGCTTAAGGTAGAGCCCACTTTAGACATGGGCTTAGTTTTCATAGAAACCCTTTCTCTAAAGATAAGGTTGCCCACCATAAGAGCTTGCAATTCTGATACTCTTCTTGCAAAGGTCAGAGCAATCAGCAAAACTTTTAAGAACCTCAAGTCTGCTAGATGAGCTGGTTCAAATGAAAGTATGTTCTGTAATGTGAAAATAAGATTCCAAGAATGAGGCATACTTGCTCCTGGAAGGAGTTTAAAAAGGTAAAAAAAAATTTCACATGAGACTGCATTGAAAGAGGGGATCCATGGGTAGACAAACTGAAATGGCTAGTAAATCTTGATCTGGTAAAAATGGCCATAGGGTAGTAACTTCTAGTGTAAAACTGGAGAAACACTAGCCCTGAATGGGTGCTGGTTCTTTTGCTGGCACAAACTAGAAAATCTTTTCCATTTACTTATTTTCTAGTAGCAGTTTTTCTTGCTTTCATGAATCCCTTCTACATAAATCCCTTCTACATATCCTCATAAAATGGTGTGTAAAAAGTGTTGAGAACCCTACATTCTAGGAAGTTTAGTTGCTTGTAGTCAGGGTGCATCAGATACCCCAATCTTGAGTGCATCAAATCTGAGGAAGCATGTGGTAGTTGCACCTGGCCAATACAAAAAGGGAGAACTACTGTTGCCTGGGTCATAAGGCAGTCACCGCAATGATTTGAGTCATTCTGAATCTTCATATTGTTAGAAATAAATGGAAAAACAAACCTTTCTTTCAAGGGAAAGAAAAGGGCATATGTGGTCCATGTTTCCTCCTTGCCTGGAGTCCTGTAACAGAATGTTGCCAGTTGACTAGATGGTAGGCAAAAATGTCCACATAAGATTCTCCAGATTTGAAATGTTGTAAGGCCCCTTGATCTGCTTTTTCTATTCATGAGGCTCTGATTTGGAATTGCTCGGCTTGTCTGCCACCCAGTTTTGCTTCAACTAAATGTAAGATGCCTGTAGAGTGAGACTGTGCTTTAAAGCTATAGCCCATACTAACATTCCAAAGTCTACACTGGGTAAGATTTGGTTCCCTCTTGCTTGTTTTATGCACAAGAACTGGTATTGTCTATAAATTTGAGGAGGTCCTGGGAACTACACATTCAGTAGAGCATTTAAAACAGGTTGCACTTGTGTGTTCGGTCTTGTCCTAAAGATCCTGCACTTTTTATACCCACTTCGATGGACTTTGAAAAGGCCGATGGACTTTGAAAAGGCTTTGACAGATACCAAACGCAAGATATCAGCCAGTTCAGCTCCATCTAAACACCAGTTAGTCTTTTTTGTCTTATCTGACAGGGACAGCTGGTACCACGAGCTTCCGATGAAGTCTGCTTTGGCAACTCCGTCTGAATTTGAATTTTCTACTGCTCCTACAGAGGGTGCCCCCCAGAAAATGAACTTGTAAATGGAAGCACTTAAACTCTTCCCCAGAGTTTTTCATTGACTATACTAAATTAAAGGAGGGATTCTTATTCCCTGTCTGAAGATGTTGCATTGCGATATTCTGGAATTGGTCATTCCAAGACCCTTCTCTGGATGGGATAGTATTCTTGGAAGTTTTTGGTTCCAGTTCATCCTTGGGGGCACTTATTATTCCCCTTGTTGACCTTATGGCTCTAAGTATGGATCCTGATCTGGTGAAGCCCATCCCTGAAAAAGCAGATAGCATCTTACTGTTGGTCAAAAGTTCCTGTGCTCCTAATAGACTAAGGTGGACAGGTTCAGGAAGCAAACCTGTCGGCAACTTTCTCTTTAATGAAAGATTTAATTTAACAAGATTCCAGAGACTTTACCAAAAGGATCACAAGTCCCTATCTGGATATTGCCTGCAGAGTTAAAACAGACTCCCAGCTTTCCACCCTCCAAGCCACCTCTGTGGCCATGTGATTACTGTAATACAGTTGACTGTGCTATCTTAGCAGCAGGCACAGACCTCACCTTACACCACACCTGGATGTGTCACTTTACGGAAGGCTTAGTCATTTGTAAATGTCCCTTATGGTTTCACTTTATTTGGAGCTTAAGTTCGAGACATCAGAAGCCAACAAGATGGCAAGATGCTCTCTGCAGTGGGAATATTCTCCCTCCTGCCAAGGCGTTTCTTTAGGAACCAGAGATCAGAGAAAATGCGGTTCCACAAATTGGAGTACTTTCCATGACTCCCATAGTGGCAACAACAGTAGTCAGCGTGGACTTCATAAGTGTCTTTTGTAGTCCATCTTCCGAGAGTGTTTCTGCACTTCAGAACAGTTGCCAGACTACTGCATTTGGGGGGCATCTCACTGCACCCGCAAGCCTGGCACAAAACTTCAGATTCATGGGAACTAAAAATATCCAGAGGCTAAATTCTCATTTCCCTACCACCTAAAGTACCAGATATTCCACACAGTCAAAGCTGCTCAGTTATCTAACCAGTCCCCCAAGACTAGTTAGAATCTGGAGTCTATTCCAGGTTTTTTAATACTGAAGAAAACTGGGGTACCTCTGACCCCTTTTGGATTGGTCACCTAACCCGTTTGTGGAACTAGGTTTTGGATGGACACAGCAGTCCATTTTACCTCTGAGGAAGGATGATTGCATGTGCGCCATGGATCTCGTGACATCTTGTCATGATAAAATTGCAAAGCAGTCCAGGAGATTTCTCCACTTCATTCTTGGAGCCAGTCATTTATCCATTGTGACTTTCATGCACACTGGATGTTTCAGTCGTGATGCATCAAGTAGAAACGCATCCTCTGTCCAGAGGCTATGGGAGTATGGCAAGGCTATGTCTTCACAATGCTTTCTGATGGCAATGCATATACTGGGGTTATCCAATGTAGTCACAGCCAAGTTGAGCAGAACAGTTCTGATGCCTTACAAGTGGTTCTTCAATCCTGCGGTGTTTTGTATAATTTTCATTCACTGGGACCAACTTTGCTGTGATCTTTTTGCATCCTATCTGAATAACAAATGCAGTAAGTAATTTGCTCTGATCCCTCCACAGGGGCAGTCACTGAGGAATTGGCCCCTGGGCTTTGTGTGGCTTTCCCCTTGTCCACAAATGTTGTTTTTTATTTTATTTTTATTCTACATTTTACTGGGAAAGTTGGACTGGAACAAGGTCAATTTACAGCGGAGGCCTGGGGAGGAAATGGCACAAATACCAACAAATTCTGTACAGAGGTGTGTGTACACATCACAGAATTTCTGTACAGTGGCGCATGTATATATCTATACAATCAACGAGATTTATTGTACATTAGTTTAATTTAAGCAAGCTTGGTATATAGATGGCAAACTCTGGATATCACAATTGGTAGTACAAAGCATAAAAATGAAAGAATGCAATCAAGAAAATTGATGCTATTTGGGAGATATGTCCATATGAGAAGTAGTTTGTAGGATAGTAGTCTCTGATGGGGAGTATTTGAGTAGTACAAAATAGCTGAGGTAAGTAGTGAGGAGATGAGGGTGGCAAGTTTGGAGAACAGAATTTGTGATGCAAGGACAGAGCCATGATTGCAAGAGGCGTGACTTTCGACTCAGTGAGATGGATAGTGCAGAGGAGATATTTTGGGGGAGGTTATTACATTCCCTAGCAATGGTGTGAGAGAAGACCTTTCCCTGCAGTGTTATTGGCTTTGGTTATGTAGAGTAGGGATTTGTTGGATGAGCGCAGAGGGCGGTTTGCTGAATATTGGTTTAGAAGATGTTTTAGGGCTGGGGTTTTCTGTGGGTTCCTTATGTTGGTGAGGACTAGCTGGGAATAACTAATTAGCTGAGGGAGTTCTAACCACTGTAGTTGCTTCAGGGCAAGACAGTGATTCCTAAAAGTAGTTATTTGTGAATTTTGCAATTTTATTGCAGCATGACTAATTTGTTTAGGTCTGTTTTCCTGATTTGAATTGGGATTTGTGATGCATACATTAGGGTAGACTAGGTGGGTTTGGGCTAGGGAGATTCTTGCTTGGTCCAATAGGAATTTTGTATAGTGTTACTAAATTCTTGTGTACCTTTGTAATGGTTTGTGAGATGTGGACAAAGTTTAGATCCTTATCTATTTCAACCCCCAAGCATCTTAGTATGAGGGGAGGGGGAGATTGTGGCCCCATTTTTGGAGGTGATAGTGAAGGTAGGAGGTGCGGTTTTGTATTTATTAGGGGGGGGGGAGTAATTTGTTTGGGTTTAGAATAAGTTTGATATCTGTAATCCATTGTTCCACGGAGCAGGAGGATTCTTGGGTAAGCTTCTGAAGAGTGGTTATGGATGGGGCTGAACAGATTAGGGTGGAGTCCTCTGCATACTGTTTAAGCGATGCATGTAGGGTGGAAGTATGTAGTTTGTTAATGAAAATAGTGAATAGTAGAGGATCCAGTATTGATCCTTGTGGAACACCTATAGTAGGTAAGAGGTGATAGTGTACGTTGCCATTTAACTGTTTTCTGTCAGCTTCTGAACCATGAAGTAGTAGAGGGGGCGATGGACAGGGTGGACAGTGTGCCTAAGAGTAGGTTATGGGAGACCATATCAAATGCTTTTGATCGAAGAATATGGCTGAGACTAAGTTTCTTAGTTGGCTAATCTGGTAAAGGAGAGTAGAGCAGTAGTTGTACTAATGGTTTGGATGGAAACCATGCTGTGTTGGGGAGAGGAGGTTGTGAGGATAAGTGCATTACTTGGGTGTGAATCCATTTCTCCAGAAGCTTGGAAATGGGGGATAAGATGGCAATTGGCCCATAGTTTGGTTCATAGGAGTTGCTGCCTTTGTGAAGGGGAATTGTATGACACTTTCCATAGTTGGGGTATGTAGGTTTCTTGTATAGAGCGATTTATAAGAATTGACAGTGTAGGCTAGTGATTATGCAGCCAATTTTAGAAAATTAATGGGTAAACAATCTGCTGCGAGTGGGTTTTAGTTTAGAGTAGTTTTTTTTTTTAACTGAAGAGGTTGGTACAGGTGAGTGTAAAGGTGGGTATGTTCTACAGTGGGGTGTTTTTTATGCAGAAATCCAGACAGTGCAAGGCCAGGGTGATCCTCACTGCCCCCTTATGGCCCTGACGGACATGGTTCCCCTACAAATGGCCTCTAATCAGAACCCCCCCCTGGATTTTGGATCATTATCCAAATCTGATTCACCCATCTGCCTCCCTCCTCCAGATCAAAATTTCATGAAGTTAATTGCATAGTTCCTCTAATTTGGGTTATAACTAAAGATGCCACTGTTTCTACTACAGTAGTCAACATTCTGCTTCACAAAAAATGTCAACTAGAAAAATTTATCAGATTAGATTTTCAGTTTGGGCCTACTTCAAAGGTCTGGACCCATTTTCAGCACCTGTTCCATCCGTATTGGAATTCTTATCTGATCTTTTTGACCAAGTTTCTAGCTTGCCACCATCGAGGTACTGTTGGCTGCAATTTCAAATTTTCATGTATGTAAAGACTTTTCAATAACTTCCCTTAATTTCAAAAGCCTTTGTGAGTGATGCTTTTCTGGACTTGATTTAAATGTCAATACATTTACTAGTTTTTCCCGAGGTATTCACTCAAAGAATACTAGGCTGCCTGTGAGCATATACAGTCTGAGTCTATATCCACAAAATAATTTAGGATTAATTTTTCCGAACCAAAGTTGGGAAAGGCAGTTCTGAAAGTTACTCTAGCCAAGGTAAAATACAGCAAGCTGGTAGCGATATTCAGAACGCAAGTTTATTGTTTTTTTAGGACAACATACGTTTTCGCTACTTGTTCAACAGTAGCTTCTTCAGAGAAACAGACAAAAAGAAAGCGCCAAACATTTAAACCTGCAAGCGACATAAGTGCGTTACAACACATCACTACAAGTCACAAGCGTACTCATTCAGTAACTACAATGTATTAGTACAACTATAAAATGCATATAAAAAACTTATACAACAGTATTATGTTAAAAATAATAGGGGCAATTCATTCAACAAATTAATACTTGTATAAATCATCGATTGCTAATGTAATATGATGTATTATACTATGCATTTTCCAACAAAGGTTAATGTACAAATTTATAAGGGCTGTCAATGGTTTTACCTAAAAATTATACCTTCCACATTATACAATTAATGTAAAAAATTTTATAATGAATCTAAAAAATTTTATAAGAAATAAGTGATTAATACCATGATATTTCAAACCAAATCAGGTATAAATATTTTAAAATTCTTATGCTAGTTATAGTTGTTTACATTATAAGCATTTAAAACAGTGTCACAAAAACAATTTTAAAACCACATGTTAACTAGTGGGAAAGTTTTACCTCAGTGCTCCTTAATTTTAATATACAATTAATATTAGTTTTCATTCAACCCAGGTATACTAAACACATCTAATGTTAGTTGCCATTCTAGTTCCCAAGCTTCTAAGAGGAGTGAAAAAGGACCTCCTCTAATAGTATAGGGTACATGATCTGTAGCTAAAAAATGGAAGCTGTGACCAGGGTTGTTAAAAATGTTTCGCTAAGGCGTTATCACTTTTGTTTTTCTTAATAGCATAAATGTGTTCATACAGCCTTTCACGTAATTTACGATCTGTTTTCCCTACGTAAAAGGCTGGACAACAGTCACATGTAGCTAAATAGATAATGGATTTAGTCTCTTATAATTGATATAATATTTTTTGTTTCTAATAGAAAAGGAATTTGATGTTTTCAAATATTTACAATAGTTGCAGGAGCCAGAAATAAATGTCCCCTTTTGTCTTGAGGTAATATCGATTTCTTTATTTCTTTCAAGAAGCATTTTGAGGTTGTTACCTTTCTTGTATACTAAAACAGGACTTTGTCCTAGTTTTTCTGAGAGTTGTAAGTTACTCCTGATGAAATACCAATTTTTGAAAACTGTCTAATCTGGTTGGAATTAGTGTTGAAAGTGGTAAAGCTAGTAAATTGTTTAACCAATGTAATAAGACAATTCTGATTCTGTTATTTATAATGGGGGTATCGGAGGCGAGACTAGCAAGATCACCTATAATGTACATTTCTTTAGCAAGTAATGGTGTGTAGATTCCATTAGATCGTTTTAGTCCAACTTGGATCATCTCAATAAGAGCTAAAGGATAACTACGATTGAGAAACATATTTTTCAAAAGTTGACATTCTCTATAAAAAGTTGTCAAGGGAACACATCCTTGCTGCTCTAATGAGTTGCCCTTTGATTGACCATTTTTGTTTGAATGGATAAGAACTTGTAAAATGAAGGAAGGAATTACAATAGGTGGATTTACAAAAGGTCTCTACTTTTCATCTATTTTTAGAAATGTCCTTGTTGAGCTTGACGTCTAAATCAATTTCTGTAGTAGAAAAATGGTAAGTAAATCTAAAAAAATTAGTTGTAGAGTTGAAAAAATCGATCAAGGCTGATGCCTCACTTGCATTCCCATGAAAAAGGATGAAAACGTCATCCAAGAATCTGGTGTAATGTTTAATAAGTGGCATAAAAACTGGGTTATTGAAGATGTAATGTTTCTCCCAGTATGCTACAAATAAGTTTGCTACACTAGCACCACATGGTGAACCCATTGCTATCCCTTGTTTCTGTAAATAATACTCTTTGTTAAAGATGAAAAAGTTAGATGTTAGAGAAATTGATGTAGTTTCTGAATTGTTAATATTATTTTGAGTTCTGTTACACTCCTTCAAACAGAGTGTGATCCAATCTACCGCCTCATTGTGTGGTATAGATGTATATAATTCGACAACATCAACTGTAAGGAAATTATAAGAGATATCAAAGGCCAAATTATTGATGTTACTAAGAAATGACCAAGAGTCCTTACGGATTTCTGGAATGTTTTTTATATATTTGGAAAGGATGTCGACCAATTGTGCACAAGGGTATGTCATAGACCCACGGCCATCAATAAGGGCTCGCATAGGTGGATTGTTGAGATCCTTTTGTATCTTTGGGATCCCAAAAATGATAGGAACCTTGGGAAAGGGAATGTCAATGTAATTGTAAGTGTCAAAATCGATCTTGGCTCCAATGAAAAGGTCTCTGAAATAACCTCCAATTCTAGTCCAATGAAAAGGTCTCTGAAATAACCTCCAATTCTAGAGTAAGATACATTCATTTCGTTTAATGAGGATAAAGTATATGCTGGACTTTGTAATACTAACAGCATTTTCATAATATACTCAGAAATGTCAAAAATAACTAGGCCACCACCTTTATCTGGCTTTATCACCCTCACATGTGTGAATTGGATATTAGACACCTTAGTCAAATGTTATACCTTGGTAACAAGCATGGGAAACCAAATATATCTAGAGAGCAGTTGATTGCTTTCAACAATCTTTGCCTTTCCCCCGTGAGGGTGATAAAGCCAGATAAAGGTGGTGGCCTAGTTATTTGACATTTCTGAGTATATTATGAAAATGCTGTTAGTATTACAAAGTCCAGCATATACTTTATCCTCATTAAATGAAATGAATGTATCTTACTCTAGAATTAAAGGTTATTTCAGAGACCTTTTCATTGGAGCTAAGATCGATTTTGACACTTACAATTACATTGACATTCCCTTTCCCAAGGTTCCTATCATTTTTGGGATCCCTAAGATGCACAAGGATCTCAACAATCCACCTATGCAAGCCCTTATTGATGGCCGTGGGTCTATGACATACCCTTGTGCACAATTGGTCGACAACATCCTTTCCAAATATATAAAAAAAATTCCGGAAATTTGTAAGGACTCTTGGTCATTTCTTAGTAACATCAATAATTTGGCCTTTGATATCTCATTTCCTTACAGTTGATGTCGACTTGTATACATCTATACCACACAATGAGTCGGTAGAATGGATCACACTCAGTTTGAAGGAGCTTAACGCAACTCGGAGAAATTGATGTTTCTGAATTTAGATATTATTTTAACATCTAACTTTTTCATCTTTAAAGAGTATTATTTACAGAAACAAGGGATAGCAATGGGTTCACCATGTGGTGCTAGTGTGGCAAACTTATTTGTAGCATACTGGGAGAAACATTACATCTTTAATAACCCAGTTTTTATGCCACTTAAATATTACACCAGATTCTTGGATGACGTTTTCATCCTTTTTCATGGGAATGCAAGTGAGGCATCAGCCTTGATTGATTTTTTTTCAACTCTACAACTAATTTTCTTAGATTTACTTACCATTTTTCTACTACAGAAATTGATTATTTAGACGTCAAGCTCAACAAGGACATTACAAAGGGTCTCTACTTTTCATCTATTTTTAGAAAATCCACCTGTTGTAATTCCTTCATTTTACAAGTTCTCATCCATTCAAACAAAAACTGTCAAAGGGCAACTCAGAGCAGCAAGGATGTGTTCCCTTGACAACTTTTTATAGAGAATGTCAACTTTTGAAAAATGTTTCTCAATCGTAGTTATCCTTTAGCTCTTATTGATGAGATGATACAAGAAGTTGGACTAAAATGATCTAATGGAATCTACACACCATTACTTGCTAAAGAAATGTACAACATTATAGGTGATCTTACTAGTCTCACCTCTGATACCCCCATTATAAATAACAGACAATCAGAATTGTCTTAATATTACATTGGTTAAACAATTTACTACTAGCTTTATTACCACTTTCAACACTAATTCCAACCAGATTAGACATATAGTTTTCAAAAATTGGTATTTCATCAGGAGTAACTTACAACTCTCAGAAAAACTCGGACAAAATCCTGTTGTAGTATACAAGAAAGGTAACCTCAAAATGCTTCTTGAAAGAAACAAAGAAATCTATATTGCCTCAAGACAAAAGGGGACATTTATTTGTGGTTCCTGCAACTATTGTAAATATTTGAAAACCTCAAATTCCTTTTCTATTAGAAACAAAAAATATTATATCAATTATAAACTTAACTGTGAGACTAAATCCATTATCTATTTAGCTACATGTGACTGTTGTCCAGCCTTTTACGTAGGGAAAACAGATCGTAAATTACGTGAAAGGCTGTATGAACACTTATGCTATTAAGAAAAACAAAAGTGATAACGCCTTAGCGAAACATTTTTAACAACCCTGGTCACAGCTTCCATTTTTTAGCTATAGATCATGTACCCTATACTATTAGAGGAGGTCCTTTTTCACTCCTCTTAGAAGCTTGTGAACTAGAATGGCAACTAACATTAGATGCGTTTAGTATACCTGGGTTGAATGAAAACTGTAATATTAATTGTATATTAAAATTAAGGAGCACTTTGAGGTAAAATTCCCACTAGTTAACATGTGGTTTTAAAATTGTTTTTGTGACATTATGCTTATAATGTAAATAACTATAACTAGCATAAGAATTTTAAAATATTTATACCTGATTTGGTTTGAAATAACATCATGGTATTAATCATCACTTATTTCTTATAAAATTTTTTAGATTAATTATAAAATTTTTTACATTAATTGTATAATGTGGAAGGTACAATTTTTAGGTAAAACCATTGACAGCCCTTATAAATTTGTACATTAACCTTTGTTGGAAAATGCATAGTATAATACATCATATTACATTAGCAATCGATGATTTATACAAGTATTAATTTGTTGAATGAATTGCCCCTATTATTTTTAACATAATACTGTTTAAGTTTGTCTTTATATGCATTTTATAGTTGTACTAATACATTGTAGTTACTGAATGAGTACGCTTATGTGTGACTTGTAGTGACGTGTTGTAACGCACTTACGTCGTTTGCAGGTTTAAATGTTTGGTGCCTTTTTGTCTGTTTTTGAAGAAGCTACTGTTGAACAAGTAGCGAAAACATATGTTGTCCTAAAAAAAACTTGCGTTCTGAATATCGCTACCAGCTTGCTGTATTTTACCTTGGCTAGTGACGGATTTACCTGGCAATTTTTTCTTTTCTGAAAGTTACTCTAGCCAGATGGCCAAGAATGTACCCTCAATGGGTAAATCTAAAGTCTATTTAACAGCAATTTCTACTTTGACAACATTTGGCAGAAGGTTTACCCATGATATTTGTGCTGCTGGCATTTAGGCTTACAACTTTCTCACTACTAGCTGGACATTCTAGATAATTTCTCATTTGGCTCCGCCATTCTCAGGCATGTCTTTCCTTTAAGTGTTCGACAACAATTTGAAACTGACAAAAATTAGCATTGGATACAAAAGCTATGTATTTTCCATAACGTTGGATCCATGTTTGATTTTCATCTGGCTCTTGCCCCCTTTCAAATTGTCGCCTATGGCTTTGAGAAGATTGGATTTTATTCCTTGACTGTGCACTGCCATGAGACTCTGACATTTTTCAAGGTTTGAGGAAAGTGTCTAAAGGAGTTGGTTCTTTAAAACAGATCATGTAGGCAGTATGTCCACATTCTCAGAAGGGCAAACTATCTGAATATCTTAAGATAGAGCTAGGGATTTATGACTAGAGGAGGAATCTGAGCTCTGGATCCAATGAATCTGTAAAGTCTGCACTGAATTTGTATCAGACAACCCATACATATGAACCAAATGACAATTGGGCAACATGGATCAAATGTTTATGGTAAGTACACACAACTCTTGTTTAATGTATAGTCTGCTTTTCACCATTTTTGGATCTTGACCAGTCTCAGGCTCTAACTGTTGCAGTCTGGGCATATTAGATGCATAACTGTTAATTGTCCTGATTTTCTTCTCTGCTGACTTGATCCCTCCCCTCTTTGTTCACTTTCTCAACTTCATTTAATATCCTCCATTCTCTGTTAGAGTAAAATGTAAGAGAAAGTTCATCTTCCCATTTAAACTTTTTCTTGCAATCCTTTGCTAGTGTTTTTGAAGGCTCTCAAAATGCTTTCCCTGTATAGATTACTAGCAGCAGGAACATCTTTATAGCCTGCACCTTTAGAGCCATTTGTAAACCACTTCCAGCAGTTGACCCTGTTAGGATTTCTTGCCATAGTGCTTGCTTCCTGATTTGGATCACCCTCCAGATACTTGGTGACCCCAAAGATATGTTCTTTACTAATTTATAGATTGTGGGATATAAAACAAAGATGACCATGGAATGGTACATCTCATTTTATATGGCAAATAGAGCTGGTTTGTATCAGAGCGAGTTTGGTAAACACCTGCTAGTAAACCTAATTTCCCGTAATGTCAGTAACAGCTGTAACCTTGAAGAGGTGAGGCCTTTATTTTGTGGCTAGTCGCTGTATGTGTAATGCAAACAAAAGTGGGGAAATTTGGTATCTCTGCCATGATGTGCCCCTTTATAAGTTCTGTTTTTCCAGATAGTCCTCCTGTAACCTTAAGTTGTCTGCTCACTCAGATATTCATTGGTTTATCCATGTTTCTGGGAAATCAACTCAAGTTCTTGAAGTAACCCCAGCTGACCCTGTTGAATTCCTTCTCGGCATTCAGTCCAGCTATTTCTCTGCTTCTCTCTGCAAAATCAGTGCTTATAGCATCTCCCCTACAAACCCACACAAGCCTAGTAACTTCTAGGCCAGTCTTCTGTCCCAAAATTACTTTATGGTACTGCATGGATCGGTCTTCTAACATGGGCTTGTCGGGTCTGATCTTTTTTCAAGATTGCTGACACCATAACTGTTTATCCACGATCCTTGGATGTTACTCCCTCCTAAAACTCTAGTCTGCCATATTTGTCCTTCTGTAATTTCCATATTTCAATTGGTATTCATCTGCAGCTGGTGGGACCTACCTGTTGAAGGGTCCTGCTTTGCACCATTGATATCTTTCTCCTGTAAACTGTTGCCACCATGCTCCCCTAGAATGTGCATGTCTTGCATGCAGAAAATTTTTCTGCAAACCCCTTTCTCTTGTGCAAGGTTTACCCTTGTATAATTTTTATACTTGCACAACCTCTCAAATTCCCCCATTCCCTGTAACCAGTTGAATGGTTTCAGGATTACTTTTTTCTTTCCACTTCCTGTTTTCATTTTGAAATGGAGCTGTGCATTCCTGAGGGTTACATCAACATGCAGTTGTGTTTTCTATATAGTCAACGTTTTCTTGGCTGTTTGTCACTGTCTGTCTTTCTGTGGTTTGCTTTTAACTGATTCACTTCCTTTAACCCCTTCAGATGCTTCTCAGCTTCTTACCCTTTCCTTCCCCTCGTTTTGTACTTTTATCTGCTCCCAGCTATCAACTACTTCAGCTTCTTTCACACTATCCATATTGTCATTGTATTTTGAATTTAACAATTTCAGCATGTACACTGGGAATGATCAATGCCTCTTACAAGATTCCTCAAATTACTGAGGCATGATCTGTAACTTATTGGATGTTTGAAATACAAATGTTATGTTCCAAGGGGGAAAAAAACTTGTACAAACTTGTTCAACTATCATACTGCTAATTGTGAAATTGGTATCCTAATTCCCAGTTGTATGTTGTACCAAATACTTGTACTTCTACAAAAACTGTCATTTTGTATTATAGCAAGCACCCCCACACACCCAGCATTCATATCTGATCAATATCCTATCACTTAAGTTTCTTCACCTTTTGGGGGTGGGGTATATACACATTTTACTAATGTTTAGAAACTGTCCGCTGCCAATCTCCAGTCTTGACTTTGATGGGAAAAATTCGAGTATTACATTTTCTTTCACCCTCGGATTGCAAACTGCCGCCTGTCATTCCACTTTTACAATTGGAATCTGTTTAGCCTCGTTCAAATGTTTCATATAGGAAACAAATTTGTGGTAAGCTTACACCATATTTTCCTTTCTCCTCCAATTAACATTCCATGTCACGAAGTTCCTCTAATTTATGCAGTTGTATTCCTTTTTTTTTGTTAAACAAATGTCCTAATTCCTTTACTTGGCTCTTGTTCCTGTCTTTCTACTACCCAACACCTTTAATCCACTTTTCCTTTCCCCAGCAAGCAAACCTATTCAGTAGCATTAAACCTGTGTGAACCTTGCACATTTCTGTCCCAATCCTGGAGCAGGCGCTCTAATCTACTGGGTAGAACATCTGCCACTTGCAGCATATTCTGTACTGTTCTCCATCAAGCCAGTCTCATCCTCCCATCCCAACCCTAATCTTCCATCCCAACCCTAATCTTCCTTTTGTCTCCACCTAATCTTGCTAAGGTGATTTAAAATATTTTCTATCCACATTTTTCCATGATGTAATCATTCTACTCTCCCTGACCTCTTTCCTGATTGTCCTTGTAAAACTTGTTTCCTGTATCCCATTACTCTGGCTTCTTGCAGTCCTTTAAAAATATGGGGCAAAAGTTCTGTCCCTTCTCAAATACCATTAATGCTTGGTGTTTATGAACTTTTCCTTGCTTTAACGTGGTATCTCTGTTGAAGCATTCCTTTTGGAGTGCCCCTTTATTCTAATCTGTTCTGGAGTGGCCTTGGGTCAACTGGTGTCCTAGGCAAAAAGGTTCCTCTGCATCCCCCACCACACCACCCGGTGCCCCCATCCTGGTCTACCTACATTAAATACTGGAAATGTGCCCCTGCTAGAGTGGCACCGTAGGCGACCGCCTAGTTGGCCTATGCCAAAGGCCAGCTGTGTTCTGTCCTCTACCTGTGGTTTTTCCTAACTGGCCACTGCCTCTAAGGCTGTTTCTTAAAATCAGCAATGCAAGGACAATAGCTGATCTGGAATGAGTAGCCAGCAGTCTCTACTGCCAAAATCACAGTAATCACTTAAATCTTGGGCATTCAGTAAGTTAACAGCAGTTCAAAACATAATAGCTGGCTATTCACTCTGGTGTCACTTATTACCTTACAGCTTTAATTCTTGTAATTTATGTACTTCCAAAATTAGCCACAGGTCAAATGGGTTATGAATGTACCAGAATCATTGTGCTTGTTCCTTTAGGGATCCTTTATTGAAACTGTGCTGCTGAGGAGTTTCAATTGACTTCACTATCAGTTTGTAATGGGCAAAAAAGCCGTGAGCGTCCCCAATCGCCTTATTGAGTGCTTTCATCTCCCACATTGACCTCTCAAGCATGCTTAGAGTTAAGATAATGTCACCTTTCAGCTCTTGTATCAAAATGAGCTTTTTGATGAAGATTCCTTTGTCATTGCTCATCTTAAGTGCAACAACATTTGTAGCAATCCTAAGGTGCATTCATGTATGAAGATGAATAAGAATACAATACCAAAATACTATAAAGCCCTGGGGTATGCAAGCCCTGGGGTATGCAAGCCCTGGGGTATGCAAGCCCTGGGGTATGCAAGCCCTGGGGTATGCAAGCCCTGGGGTATGCAAGCCCTGGGGTATGCAAGCCCTGGGGTGTAATAAAGTAAGGTGTACAGGAATGTAAACACATGCCTCTAGTGCAAATGGCTAGTGTCTGTACTCAATGAGTATTGGCATTGTTAATGTATGTCCATGGGATAGTTGGTCTGAGATGGAATGGACCTGAACATTCTGCCAGAAGGCAGCAGCTCAAACAGGTGGTATTGAAGGTGAGACTGGTCTTTCAAGATGGTTGCCCTACTGAGACTGTGAGAGCTGAAGAGTTTCTCCAGAGAGGGCAGTGAGCAGCCAATGACTTTCTGGGCAGAGTTGATCCTTTGAAGGGCCTTCCTGTCTGCTTCCGAGCTGTTGGTGTACCATGTGGAAATGCAGTATGTCAGCACACTTTCAATAAAACAGCAGTAAAAAGACACTAGCAGATTTCTTGCAGGTTTTTCCAGAGGATCCTCAGGAAATTGAGTCTGCTGTGCCTTTGACTGCCTCTGTGATGTTTATGGACTAAGAGAAATCTTCTGCCACATGTACACCTAGAAACTTAAGGAACCCTTTCCACAGTCTCCATTTACTTGTATTGGGTTGTGATCTGCATAGTCTCTTATGGGTTTTGTTTTGGCAGAGTTCAGGGCAGGATTGTTCTCTGTACACCATGCAGCCAGTCATTGAACATCTCTATATCCTGTCTAGTTTCCTGAAATAAGTCCAACCACTGTGGTGTCTGGAAACTTGATAGAATGAGAGGGGATAGCTGAAGAGGGCTTGGCACACAGCCTTGTGAGACACCAGTGTTTAGTCAGAGTGGAGGAGAGGTACAGGCCTAGTCTAACCATCTGAGGATGGTTGGCCAAAGTCTTTAATCCCTAAGGCAGGCAAGTTCTGCAAGTCCTAGGCCACAGTTTATTGACCAGTCTATCCTTGCATAGCTCCTCTACTGCTCAAGATAATATGCAGTGTGCAAGGCAGTGGAGATGGCCTCTTCCCTAGACCTATTTGTTCTGTAAGCAGATTGGTGTGTATTTGAGATAAGTGGGAGACTCCTTGCTGTTTCACAGAACCAGTTGTTTAAAACACCATGATGAGTAAGTGCCACCAGATAGTAGTTGGAGACTGGCTTCTCTCTCTGGCAGTGGAATGATTGTAGTTGACTTCAAAGATCTTCAGCCTGTCTCCAAATCTATTCCATCTTGTCTGAAGACCTCACAGAGTTAGTATGCAGATTCTTTCAGCATGCAGCCTATCACTCAGGGCTAGCAGCCTTTCTTGGCTCAACTGTTTTGAGCACACATCTTACATCATGCTCTTGTACTGTGACTGTGTAGTTGTAGTAGGCTGTTTATAAATGACGCAAGACTGCTGTGGCCTGTCTGCTGGTGCCTAGGTGTGACTCTGCAGTTTCCACCTTAAAACGGGTGAAGAAATTAACTTCTGCTGCCATTGAGGCATTTCCAACAGCCATACAGTTGCTGGTTTTATGTTGTCTTTCGGCTTTTCCCGGTGAGGGGTCGCCACTGTGGAACTCCAGTCCGCTAATGATTGGCAGTAGATTTTTACGTGCAGAGTTGCCAGCCCTGATGCACAACCTTCAACGAAGGTACGCCCATTCACGCACGTCTCCACACAAGACACTAGCTGAGACTCTAACAGGACAACGTCTTGCTGTGAGGCGACAATGCTACCGCAGCACCACCACCGCAGTTACGGTTGCAGGTTTTATGATGTGCCAAATACCTTGCCATACTCATCGTGGGTCCTTAAAGTGGTCCTCTATTTTCCTTTTATAGGCCACTTTAGCCTGTCTGCTTTTAGATTGACTCTAGCCATGCCATAAAAGACTGTTGCCAGACCTGAAGGCTGTGTTGCAGTGTTTGAGATTTGAACTCCTTGGTCATCAATGGCTTCTGATCAGGGTACATATGAATGCACTTACTGATACTGACATCAACACAGGTTTTTATGTAGCGGAGCATCGTTGATGTGTACTTTCAGATCCTGATCCTAAAATGTCCCAGTTCTTTCAAAGCAATCCTATAGCTGTGAGTGCACCTCCCGGCCATGTTTTAAGTCTTTGTAGTAATCTGGTCTCCTCTCCTAGCAGGAGTGCATGCTAGAGTCAGGAGTATGGACAGATGCTCTCCAGATGAGGCATCTGTTTTGCCCTATAGCCTTACTTGTGTTTCAGTAGGCTTTGTCTAGTGTATTTTCCTCCCTGGTTACACATTTGATGAGTTGATTAAATCTGGGGAGAACTGACCTTGCCAGTTGATATTAACAGCTTCAGGATTCGTAGGTAGATACTAGGCTATTGGCCCTAGGGCCTATATAAGCCTAGCCAAAGTTACCCTGGCTTTCGCCACCCACTAAAATTATTTTCCTGTGCCACTGTTGAGCAGAGCCACAGAAGTGATCCCCGGGGTGAATTTCCTATCTCCCATCCAATCAAGATTTTTCTTGAGTGCTAATGAGGAGCTTTAATACAGATAGGTAGTTTGTTCCAGAGTATGAGAAGTCTCTGGGACAGGAATCTATCCCTCCAGCATGTTCTGTTTATTGTGGTGACTAGGTTTAGGTCCCTAGAGCATGTAGCTCGTAGGGATTGGGATTTCTTTAAGTGGAGCATGTCTAAAAGCTCTGGGTTTGACATGTCTTTGTGTTACAGAGATCGCCTCTGAGTAGGCGATATGCAACTGAGTAAAGCTGCAGTTTTTTGAGACTGTCTGCATAGGGCATCTCTTTGAGGTCAGTAATCCTCTGTGAGGTATTTCTGTGGCCTTTCCAGTTGTAGATGTCTTGAGGTACATACCAAAAGGGGCATTGTACTCTGTAATGGGTCTGAGTGACTAGTAGAGGGGAACAATGACCTCTTTTTTTTTTTTTTTTTTTTTTTTCCTGGATGAGAAACCTTTTGTGATGAGGTGTGCCACATAGGATTTCCTGACTACTGTGGCGATGTGATTATCAAAGGAGAGACTACTGTCCACCTGTGTCCCAAGGTCTCTTATCACACTTTCAGTGTTAAGTAGACTACCACCTATGTGGTAGTTCATGGGTACTGAGTTTTTACCAAAAGGAATGACTATGCACTTTTTGGCATTGAGCTTGAGGCCATGGCTTTGACACCAGGCATCTGAATCGGCAAGGCCCTTTTGTAGGATGTCCACATCTTTTGGAGTTTTGATTATGGCTCCTAGTTTGCAGTCATCTGAACTTCGTTGGCCAAAGACCTTCTGTGTTCTGTTCTTCAGAGAAGTAAATACCAAACAGGAGAGGACCCAGGACTGAACCCTGTGGTACTCCACTTGTCACTGGTCTGAAGCTGGATTTGGAGTCTGCTACTTTCACAGTGTGGGTTCCGTCAGTGAGCCAGTTGGCAGCCCATCTTGTGACATAGGGATTTATACCTAGTTTAGTGAGTTTATCTATAATTCCAGAGTGGGGGATGGTGTCAAAAGCCTTGGCGAGATCTAGATAGGCTGTGTGAACCACCTTACCTTCATCTACGGCTTTGGTGACTGCTTCAAAGAAGTCTATCAGGTTTAGGAGACATGATCTGCCTTTTACAAACCCGAACTGCGTGGGGTCCTGAGTTTGGAGATTACCAATGTCTTTGTTTATAAGTTCCATGATACGCTCCATAGCCTTGCAGACCAGGCTAATGGGGCGGTAGTTTCCGGGGTCTGTGGTGGATGTGGTCCAAGTCAATTATGTCAAACAGGTGACAGCTATGGAAGCATTGGCATCTGGTGAAATGTAAACTGCTGTAACTATAACAGCAGTGAACAGAGTTAAATAAAAGGGCCTGCATTTGATTGTCATACACCTGATCTGGAGAGCAGTAACTGTCTACAATCTTTGCATTGGCACACCAGCTGTTAATCACACAGATGCAAAGCCCCCACCTCTGTCTTTACTGGAATCTTTATTCCTGTTGCACCAAAAGACTGTGCAGCCTGCCAGCTCAGTGGTTGTCTGTTGTACACAAGTGTAGCCATGTTTCTGTAAATAATAAAAATGCAACAGTCTTTCAGGTTTCTCAGAAATCTGTAGCTGAAATTCATTTTGTTTGCAATAGATCTGGCATTGGCAAGAAATATGCTGGGAAGAGGTGGTTTGAGGATTTTTCCTTATCTTGGCATGTAGGCCAGACCTGCAGCCACACTTCTGCTTTTGTGTCTTCTCTACTTTTGTCTCTTGCCTGGTCTGACAGTCTAACCAGAGTCTGGTGTCATTTGAATGTAAAAATTCACTTAGCCTGATGGCACTGAAATCTGATATGCAAGAGATCATGACTGTATCCAGGATCAGCATGACTGAACTTGAGAACATGCACATGAACAAAATGCACAGGAAACTAGCACTGAGAAGGAGAGCATAGAACTGCCGTGACTGTGCGTGCAGACATCTTTTTTTGGGGGGGGGCGGCACGAGTTCAGGAGTAATGATCACAAAGCAGGTCTGAGATTTTTATTTTGCAGTTCTCTCAACTTCGGTTTCCTTCAGTCTACATGTCCATTTCTCCCATGAAACCCACTCCTCATGCATTACAGTATCATTGGCACCTTCTGACTCCCTCACTTCTGGCAATGTTCCTGCCATTATGGATGCTCTGAATTTTTAATATCCTCCTGCTTATCTTCCATTTTCTTTTTAGAATAGTAAAGTCTTTGGATATCTCTTGGCAGTTTTTTCCTTCACTTTGCTTGTCCTTTTTGCTTAATGCTGGCCAACTGGTATACCTCTGGTATTGTCCTGTATATATCGAAGCATCTCCGAGAGCACCTCTTCATCTGTTTTCAACCTCAGCAGGAAAGGTTTTTAGTATAATGGGGTGTAAAGTATGCTCCTACTTGGCAAACCTTTATAGCAGGCAGGATTTTTTTGCTTATTCTGGTCCCTGCAAAATTCACTACATACACCAGTTGTCTCCCACCTTCAGAATTGGTTTATGAAACAATTGTTTAAAAGGGAAAAGTTTTTATCTAATGGTCTAACTTTGACAAGTGATCTAGGAGTGTATTGGCACCTCTGTGGTTTCTGGTAATTGAGAGCACACAGGGTTTTTCTGGCATTCCTGTCCATCTGACACTAGTGTACTGCAGGCAATCCATTTACTTTCCACTGAGTATCGTGCGTCTCTCCTCCAGTTCTTTCGCAATGAGCTCCCATTTACATTGGTTTCATTTCCCTGTCTGAGGATTGCATCTGTTGCATGTCAATGCTTTATGTATCTTGTTGATTTCTGCTGCAGTAGCCTTTGTATGGGTTATATTCTCATGGCTTTATGGATGTTATCCTGCGAAGAATATAACAGCCGGCTAGCTCCCAAAGCTTGAGCTAAAAACTTTGGGTGCAAAGTCCCTGAGTTTTACTGCTGCCAAAGAGTACGCTTCTCCTGAGGCGCTTGATTGGTCAGCTTGTGCTGTTTTGCTGGGCAGAGGAGTTCCCTTTGGGGGGATCCTTCCTTTTTTTTTCTTTGCTTTATTACTTTCATCTTCAGGAAAATTTAAGACTGAAGTGTTCAGTTTGACTAATGTACTTTTAATCTGGGAGCTCATTATTCCTTTCCCTTTAAAAGTGGTGTAAAGTAACTTTCTCTGGAGAAATTTACTTTTGTGGGGCTGGCGTTTAAGTGGGTTTTACTGTAACTTTAGACTACTACTTTATCAGTATGGTCTTCACTGGAAAAGAGAATGTTTGCCTTGACCAGGCAACTGATTACCAGTCCCACGGTGGTTCCTTTTTCCAGCCACAAAGAAATTAAGCAAGCTAGCAATTTACCTCAGCTGTAGGTAGGTGACTCTGCTATGGCCATCTGTTTTACCTCAGACCACTTCCTACTGGTATAGCACCTAAGCCATTGTGGACTGGGTTTTAATCACTTCCTCTAGCTGTTGAGGTCCCAGTGGGCAAAAGAAGGAATGGAAAGGCTTCCCTACTTGGTCAGAATGCTGTAACAATCTCCAAGGAAGCTGTCCTCAACACCAACAGCCCCAAATTTTCTGTCAAAAACTGCAAACCAAAGTTGTCTACTCCTCAAATTGCTTTGGATAGGATTTTACTAGGTCTAGCTCTGGGTTTAATTCAGGCTGTTGATCCTTGTAACGTTTCTGGGAAGAGAGGGATTACTCATTCCATGAAGAGATTGCATCTCTTTTAGACTGAGTGCTCCGTTTGATTCTCCTGAGGGGGGTCTTTGAGACTATACTACTAGAATATGCTAGGATTTTCAGTGGAACACAAGATTTCTCAGTGCTTCATAAAATGCTGTTAAGGATTTTCTAGTTCCTTACACCCATTCCTCCTGTTCTGTCTGCTCTAGAGGATGTGTAGTACTGCCTGCAATTCTCCTGATAGTTGTCCCTAAAAAGGCAGACTATAAAGTTTGTTAAAATTTTACACTTCCCAAACTTCACCCAGCAGCAATAGCTCTTGATACATCTGCTGTTAAGCACTTGATAAAGTCCAGCCCTACTCTTTCTGACATGGATGGGAAAATGTATGTGTATGGAGATGAGTTTGAATTGTTGGGCTCTTGTGTTAAATCCTTCTGACTAATTATGAAGTATAAGGAACATTTTATGTGCAGTTTTATGTGCAGTTTCATGCAGAAAAATCTGCTTTGAGTAACTTGGTTTCTTCTATTGCACAAGTCACTACTTGGTGTGCGAGACAACTATTAGGCTGTAGCTACTGGTAATTTTTGAGGTTTGCATGGCTGAATTCTTAGAATGTCCCAGATGGTCAAGTGAGATTAAATTCTCCCTTGGATGAGATTTGTTCCTTCTGCTGCAGAGGTGATCAAAATGTGGTGAAAGGGGCAAGCTGATAGATTTTTTTTTTTGTCCTTTTTGAGGCTTCATCCTCCCAAAATCAAATATGGTCAAAGTTTAACTATTCAAAACCTTGCGACCCTCCCCTACACTGGCCTTTTTTTTCCCCTCTAGAAAGCCTGAATCGGTCCCCCCACCCATGGCAACAAGAGTTTCAGACAAATAGGTTCTGAATCCAAGGTTATGGATGGCAGTGGGAAGAAATTCTTACTTTCCAGGGGATATTCCTTCTCCAGATCACTTTCTACTGGTGCTTCACTTGCTGTTTCAAGGAGTGAGAGGACTAGTTACCCTTTCTCAGGTCAGGAAGGGTTTTTATTCAAGGACTTTCCTAGTACCAGAGAATGCTTGGTAACAGATCTGGATCTTTCTTTCCTAAACCTTTTTGATATCCAAGTTCAAAATCTCTTCACAACCTTTTACCTCCTTTCAAGCTTTTTACTTCCTTTCAAGCTTCCTGGTAATACCAGACTTTGATACTTCACATCCCTATTCATCCAGAAGGCTTTGGATCATATTCAGTTGTCTACCTTGCCCTTTGGACCATCCGCTGCACCAAGTGACGAGTATAACTCATTACAGCTCGCTGCAGGAAAATCCACATTTTCAATGCTTAGATGACTTGCTTACCTTTACAAAGTCTGTGTAATTTACTCAAGTGATCTGTTACATAATCTGGGATTCAGATTTCTATCAAAAGTTGACTCCTTCACCCAAATTTTTTCAGGACGGTCAACTAGTCGCATCAGTTCAGAGCTTTTCCACAAAAAATAGATGCATCTCTAGATCTATTTGTAAGTTTTCTGTTCAGACCTCGGTCATTGAAAGGGAGTACATCAGGCTTTTGCATTTTATGCTATCTAGTTCTCATAACCCTGGCAAGACTCCACTTGAGCAAGATACAGATGTATATGAAATTTCTGTAGTACCAACACTCTTTATTTTCTCAAATCCCAGTGCTTGGGTTTGTTGGAAGAGAAGTCATTTGGAGACAAATGTCCTGTCCTTTAATCTAGATTTCCACTTCTCCAAAGCAGTCTCACTACAGATGTCTGACTTTGCTTGGGAAGCAGTTTCAGGATGGATAAATGCAGGGAGTGTGGGACACTAAACAGATAAACACACAAAAAGGAGATGCTTCCCCTAATCAAGACACTTGAGACTCTAAGCCATCTTTGGGGGCTTTTGTAAGATTTGATCCAGCTGTGAGGAGTATCAGCTAGCAAAATTCTGTTCCAGGATTCCCAGAAAGGAGACCTGGAAAACTGATGCATTTTCCTTTAACAGGGATGTTCCTGTGCGCTTTTCCATCCTTTCCACTAATATCCAGAGAATCTCCTGTAGATTTGGAAGGGATCACCCAAGATCATTGCAACTCCCTTCTGGCCCAGGCAACTGTGGTTCTCCCTTTTGGAAACTGCCAGTGGCAGTTGGCATCAGCTTCCTCAGACTGGATCTGCATACACAAGAACAGGGGTGTTCTATGCACTCAGACATAAATTGGCTTCCTAGATGATGCTGTCTTAATTTCCTTTTTAGGCATCTGTGTATTAGGTTCATGCAACAGGCACTAATGGGAGGCAAGAAAACTTGCTTCTAGAAAAGGTTTTCTAGTTGGTGCCAACAACATAACTAACACCCATTTAGGGCTAGTTTTCTGGTTTTACAGTAAGAGTTGCTGTCCTATGGCCTACCTTCTCTGTTAAAGCTCATTTGACAATTTCACCTTGTCTGCATATGGATCCTTCTTTCATTGCAGTCTGAGGTCAATGTTTTTGAAATGTTTTTTGCATAAGAGGCCTGCAAGAAAACTGATCGCCCCTCCTTGGGATCTTAATTTATTAGAGAAACCCTTGTGCCATTTGAACCAGCTAACCTGGCTGACTTGAGAGGAGCATGGAAAATTTTGCTAATTGCTCTGACCTATGCAGGAAGGCTGCCCGAGCTGACTAGCCACAAGAGCTAGCAATTTAATCTTTCCATAGTAACATTGTTTCTTTAGGCATAAAAGGAAACAATCCGTTTAGTTTGGCTAAAACTACCTCATTTGTAGGTTAAGGAAAGAAAACTGGGAGGTTAGGTAGTCAATGCTTTGGATGTCCACAGGGTACTATCTTGATGGAACAAAAGTCTTTCAGATGTTCATATCAGTTCATTTGATGTGAAGGTAAAGGACAACCTGTCAAAGCAGACAATTTCCAAATGGTTTCAGTCCATTACCCTTTGGTATACTCACCATAACTATTCTAGGCCCCCTCTACCAGGGCCTTTGCTTGGTCTATGGCTTTTTAGAAGGGGTTAGATTCTAGGCATTTTCTAGAAAATGGTACTTGGTCCTCTACATTTTAAAAGCACTAAGGTTGATTCACTCTAGATCCATATCGCGCTTTAAGACCATTCTCCAGGGGCTCCTAAATCTTCTCCTTCAACTTTCCAAATGTAGTTGGCTAGGATAATCTAACCATAGAGCCAAGGCTGCTGCAACAGTAAAATGATTAATATAGTTGTGTAACCTTGCTGTAACAGTTGGTATAATCACTGCTGCAGTAGCTGCCTCCCTGCATTTCCCCTTTTTTGGTGTGCTTTGTTAGGGTGTAGACATTTTTGTTCCTAGCCTTGTTCTTTAAGGGCTCAGCCTACCTCTGTATGCTGACAGGAAAACTCTGGCTTTCATCCCAGTTGTCTTTAGTCAGCTCTGCTCTGACAGTTTGGGCATGTGGAAGGTGCCCTGAAGCTTTGTAAACTGACAGGCTCTTGTATTGGCAGGATGTAACCCATATAGCTAAGGCTGTTAAAGCAGTGATCACTAACATCTACTGTTATGGTAAATTTACTTACAACTGTACTTGAGCATTTATCATTGGATTTGTGCCAGTTCCAGATTGACTTTCATATCTTTCCCAGCTTTGTCTTCTGCTAGAATTCCCAGCCCCATACCCACATGAGCTGCATAACTGCTGCGTTTTTGTTTTCCACTTCACCATGTGTTTCCCCTTCCCTTAACCATTCAGAAGGTACATAATTGCTACATCCATTACAAACTGTTGTGAATTGCCCAAGTTTAATCTGTGGTTTTGGCAACTAAGACTTGGGGGGGTGGTATCTGGGCTTGCTTTCACTCCTTGTGATTGCATTCTTGGGTGTCATAATCCAAGCCCCCAGGGTGAGACTTCTGGGTCCCTGGCAAGGATATTTAGTAGCACCTCCAGATATGGAAAAACAAGACTACTGTGGCTCTTATGCTAACCATTCTCCATTCTTTTTTTCAAGGCAGAGGACCTGCAACAGTTATGTTCTTAGGGTATGGCTCACAGCAATAAAAACATTTTTTGACTGCTCCATTAGTTTTCAACAAGGTCTAATCTCAAGAATCTCACTGCTAGACTCAGTTAATCACATGATGGCTTGGAAAATTTATAAGGGACACCTCAGGGAGCTATCCAAAAGGGTGAATAGCAATTGCCATTGTTTGGTATCCCACCCACCTCAAAAACAAGTGGCAAAAAGAGGCCTTGCAAGTAGGATTTTATTCTGGTGCCAAATATGAGTATTTAGACTACCAAGATTATCACAGAAGCAATTTCAAATTAAGGTACTGTCTAGCTTAGTGTTTCAAGCAGAGACTTGACATGTTGGGCCTCCACATACTTGGCACCACATAATTGGCAAGGATTACAGGGCGTTTCTACTTGCATTCACTTCAGTGAGAAACAGACTGCAGGAATTTGACCGCTTTTGATCTAATGGTAAAATGCAATTCAAAAGCTGTTTTTTCTAGAAATATCCAAATCAGAACAGTATCTTTGTTACTAACGAGCTTAGCACTGTTTATTCCAATTTAAATTGCAACTTCTGTAATTGCAACTTAGAAAAGTTGCATGTCTGTGCACTTGCCAATGGAAACATTGGATTGAAATAGCTTTTCAGAGTAGGTATTAAAGCCATTTGCAAAGATGCTAATCATTCCAGTTTTCTATTAAGATTGAAGTGCTATAGCGATTAAAGCACTTCTCCCTATGCTAGATGTGGTTCTGTGTTGGACCGAGATGCTTGCTGGAACCACTCTTCAGCTTTAACACCTTTAGTAAATTATCACTGAAGATGTATGCAGAAAGGGCACTTCAAAGATGGCTGCACACTTGGCTTAATTTCCCCTGGGGGGGGGGGTATAAGGGCCAGTAACATTGCCAGATTAAGTAAATGAAATGCTGGTTAGTAAGTACTCTAGAAAAGGTAGAGAGAACACTAACTGGGAATTCTGCAGCTTTCCAGAAAAAAAAGCTCCAGCTTTGGTTTGGACATGGCTTCCAGTAATCTAGAAGAAAAAATCAAATGTCCTCAGTTGATTAAAGTAAATGAAGCATTAGCATATATAAACATCAATAACTAAAGGTTGAAAAATGGAAGCTTTAACAGCTACTCAGATGAGATGATAAAACAGAGCTGTGGCAAAGGTAGAGGACAGAGCATGCAGGGTAAGCCTGAGATTTTTGCTATTTTGGAGAAACTGGAAAACAGACCATTGTATGGAAGCACAAGTAAGCAAGTGGGCTGGTATTCCATAGCAGGATGTAATTGAAACTGCACATTGTGTTCCAAATGTGGTTATGAGAAGGCAATTAAGACCTATATTAAAGATGAAATCATAGCATCAGGAAGTTGATCCTTATCAAACTGGCAAAAGAGCAAAGTGTAAAAATTGGAGTCTGTTTAGGAAAATTTCCCTGAGTGGTGGGATAAGTTTGCTTCTCTTCTGCTTGGTGTACAATGAATGTCGAGGCAGATGTGATTCAAGCTGTTGTAGACCTCTTCAGAATTTATTTCCCAGGAGGATTTGCTTTAATGCCGAGAGGCTGAGAAAATGCACGCTAGTCAGCAAAGAAGTCAGAGGGACTTATTTTCAGAAGAATGAGAAGCAAAGCTCAGACTTTTAGTGAAACCTACTCCAATGGAAAATGCTTGAGGCACAGAAAAGTTGACTAAGACTCTGGAGTTCCTTGAACTTTAACAGGAGTCGGGGAGATGAAGACCAACAGCACTGAAATGATTGCACAGCATCAATCAGTTGTGAAATATTGCTTTGCAAGAATATGGGGGAAAATTGGACTTTTATTGACTACTTGTGAGAGAGTGAAAGGTATACCCCCACATCTTTGTTTTAGTTCCCCCTTTTGTCAATTAAGTTTTTTATAAACCCTTTTACTTGCATGTTGTATTGTAAAGCACTTGTTGCTGTATGTGATAAAAAAAATTGCACTTAAGTAATTCTAAGAATTGTGGGTATTTATTAAAAGGCTGGACAAAAGCATGTTCCAGTTAAAATGCTGGAATCTTGGGTTGTGTGGATGGTATTCAATTGAACCAATTTTGTGTAGAGATGCATTCTTTTGCATAAGTGAATGTATTCAGGCCTTTTGCTTAAGTTGTCAGCAAGTAAGAAAATGCTGAATGCAATAGTTTTCCCCTTGGCAAGTGTTCAGTTTGAGAAGTCTGTAGCTGAGGGCAGACTTACTTTTTTTTTATTCTTGGGTTTCTGTAACGAGCTGACTAGTAGGCAATAAAGTCACTAAGCTGAATAGATTTCTAAAAACACAATCTATTTTCTATCCTCAACTGATGGGTTTGGATCCGACTGCTGTTGCTAAAGCTAGTGGCACCCAAAAACTATGTAGCATCTCCCTTACTCATAATGCACCAAACACAGGTACCTCAGATCTCTGCCACAAAAGATGCGGTGACCATTACTCTCAAGCAGAAGTATTTCAAGTTTGTGAATTTATATCCTTAACTAATCTTATTGGGTTTCCTTTATCACTTATGGCTTCACATCTTTTTTTTTTTTTTTTTTACTTAAGATATCTATTTGGTCACTTTTCTTCCATACAGCACCCTTGGATACGATTAGTATTTTTATCCTCTTCTGCACTTTCTGTACCATTGCTGGTAATGTCTGTATTTCTTTTTTCCTGTCTGGTACTTTTGTCAGTCTGTTTCTTAACTTTCTGTTCTCTCTCTATGGCAGAGACCCGGCTGGGTTCAATAAGTTTTGACAAAATTCTGTTAACTGATGCCCACACATTGCGTATACTGCCTTGGGACCTCTTCATCTACAAGAGTACTGTGCTTTGTCATGGGTTTAATCCCAGAGCTCTAGTCAGACAAAATTCTAAAAGGGTTGCTTCCTTCCTCTTTGGAGAGGCTTAATCTGGAGCAGTCACTAAAAAAGAAATCCAAGTCTCAGTCTTACTTACCTGCAAGGCTTTGGAGCAGTCAAAGACCTGAATCAGTTCCAACCTTTCCACTGGATCCTAAAAAAGTCAATTATTGGATCAGACCTCAACATTGGATCTGAAGCAGACAATTACTGGATCCAACCTCCTATATCCAATCAGACTGTTGGATCTGACAACTTCAAATCTAATAAACGTTAACTGAGCCATGTACTCCTTTGAACATTACTGGTCAAAGACCAGGTACTCCCCTTCTGTTGACCCAGTTCCCTACAGGGTCCCCTCACCCTTTTTGGTGAGACCCAGGTCCCCCTCTGTAATTTCCATTTGTTCTTCAGGAGTTATAGAAGATTGGGGAAAGAATGGCGAGAAGGGTTCTCTTGGTGTAGTCTGACGAGTGCTTTACAGACTACTACTCCTCCTTTGGGTCAGGAGGGCCATTCTTAATCGCACACACCCTTTACCAGTTTCTTCTCTGACTTATTGTCTTGGAGCCCTTGGATCCAAATTGTTTGGATCCGTTTGACTTTGATCTGAGGATAACTTTTATCCTCTGATCTGAAGTTTTCTGAGCACTTCAGTTAGACCTGGAGAGCGCTCTGAGCCATAGATTCCGTTAGGTCAGATGTCAGAGCTCACTTCGAAGTTGTCAGAGGAGTCTCTGCCTTGG
Source organism: Protopterus annectens (assembly GCF_019279795.1). Lineage (NCBI taxonomy): Eukaryota > Metazoa > Chordata > Ceratodontiformes > Protopteridae > Protopterus > Protopterus annectens. Next base: position 1,202,546,764 of record NC_056739.1, on the reverse strand, counting down.
AGCCTCTGTATGGGTTAGTTTGGCTTCAGCCTTGGGGGCTTCCTGTGGAGCAGAGAAGGGTGATGGTCCAAAAGCTTAACTTTTCGGATCTGAGGTTTTCCCTTTCTGGGAAGTTCTGCCTTCAAGGCTATGGAGAGCATTTTCTACCTCAGCAACACACTTCCTACCCCTTTGGATATTCAGTCTGCAGCCTTGATGTCTCTGTTCGGTCTCATCCATCCTTTCCACAGGGGCAGGCAGTATGAACCTCCAGGCTTCTTATCGGGGTATCTAGATTTCTGATACCTCCCCAGAGCGTCCCACTGAGGAGGTCCCTAAAAATATGTAAGAGGAAGTACTTGACTCCCCAGGGAAGTATATTACAAAAGATATGGACTTCAATGAGGGTGAGGGGTCCCCACCTGAAGATGTTTCATTTGGAGACTTCCTTGAAATCCTAAGACAAATTGGTGGCTGGATACCCAGCAACCCTTTGTCCAAGGAATCTCTGTATTCCTGGAGGCTTTCTGTACTTGCCCATCTACCTCTTGGGTGACTCCACCTGCTGATGAGCCCATGGAGTTGTTCTCTTGATGGGTGTGGAAGGATCCCGGAACTACTGAAACTATACCTTGGGGAGCACACAATTATGCTACCACCTGTGGCCAAATATTTTTGGGGAAAAAGTGCCTGTTGATGCCATGGTCATGGTGACGGCCATTAAAAAGGAACTTGCTAAGGAGAGTTCCACTGTTCATCCCTCCTAACAGGGTGTCACAGGCAATGGACAGGTTTGGGAAGCATTACCTATGCTTCAACCATTGTCATAAGGTCACTGATTAAATTTGTGGAGCCCTTCGTGTTCAATGGTCATTTTTGACTGCACATCATTGGCCCCAAAGTGAAGAACACATTATCCAGGTGTGAGAAAGATGGAAAGACCCTGTCTGCCATGGGCATACACTTTTTTCAGTCTCAAAGATAATTTTCTATGAATCACCAAGGTGGCCAAAAGATGTGGATAAAGTCTCTGGGACCTTTCCAGGATACATGTGGAAGTTCTCCCAGGGATAGATGGGGGGGGAACACTAATGGTAGGCACTGCCCCCGCTACAGAGGTGACCTGTAAAACAAGGGCTCAGATTCCGTCACTGACTGACCCTACCAGTGTTCCTGAAAGAAGCGGAGTTGCCACCCTCTGGAGGCAGTCCAGGGTAGACTATCCCTGCACCAGAGAGCCTGGCTAGAAATGACATGCATGGGTGTAGAGGATAATTTCCAGGGGTTATGTAATACCATTTTACCTTCCAATTTCAAGGAAAATTCCCAATGTTACCCTCAGTCAGATGGAGTGAGCAGCAATTTAGGTACAAGCTCCAGCTGGTCACTGTTCAGTCCATTCTCTTAGGGCAAGGATGACTGGATGTGCTCAATAGACCTTCATCTTTGTGATAGTACACATCCCAAAGAGCTGATCGAGAAGCGCTTTACACTCCTGCCTGAGAGCCAGTCATCAGTTCAGAGTTCTACCCTTTGGTCTTGCCACAGTCCCCAGGGTGTTTACTAAATGTATGGTGGCAGTAGTAGCAGCTCACTTGAGACTGCAAGGATTCTGGGTGTTTCCATATCTAGATGAATGGCTCATTACTGCCCTGACAAAGCAGCAATTAAGGGCAAGAGGTCATGTTCTCATCTGGGGATGACAGTAAACCACAGTCTCAACTAGACCCAACTCAAAATCTGGAATTTATAGGAGCACTGTTCAAGTCAGTGATGGCCTCACTGCCTCAGTCAAGGGTTCAGACTGAGATCACAGGTCAGAAACATCTGCAGTACCAAGATTTCAGCCTGCTTGGTCCTTCAAGCTCCAATGTCAGCGGCAATGTACTAGTACCTTTAGCCAGATTTTACGTGTAAATTCTACAGTGGATGCTAGCAACACGATTGCTGATACTATGCCAATCCATGTCCACTCTAGTACAAATCACCCACACATGAGGGATCTCAAGTCGTGGAATCGGACCAGATTCTACAAGGCTGTGCATTCCTTCTCGGCCCAAGGCCATAATGACCATGGATGCTTCCCAGTTGGGGGCATTTTCTGGGGGGAAAGCAGTCCAAGACACTTGATCCCCCAAAAGAGGTAAACTTGCATATCAGTGTTCTAGAGAAGAGTAGTGCTTTTAGCATTGCAAGCCTTTCAGAATGCTTTCCCTTTGGGAGTGATTGCAATCCAGACTATGCCAATAGTTTGGTACATTAACAAATGAGGAGGAAGCAGATCATATCCCTTGTATCGACTACCTCTGTGTGGCAATGGGCAGTCTCATCAAACCGCTTTCTCAGAAATGCACATTCTGGAGAAGTCCAACATAGACTTAGCTGAGCAGGTGTATTCTTCTGCCTCACTAGTGGTCCCTAAAGAATGTAATGGATATAATTTTCTTTGTGGGACCAGCTTTGCTGTGATCATTTTTGCTTCTCCCCTAAACAAATGCAGCAGCTATTTTGCTCTAATCCCCCCACAGGGGGAGTTGCCAAGGGATGCTCTTCATAATTTGTCACCTGGTCTGCTTTTATGCTTTATCCACCAATTCCACTAATTCTGAAATTCCTGCAGAAAGCTGCCATCTTGAAGAGCAAAGTCATCCTGATTGCGCCTTACTGGACTTAACAGATTTGGTTCCCCTTTTTTGGTCTCACTTCAACCTTGGGTTCTGGATCTGACTCTAGACCTGTCTCATCTGACGGGCGTGATTCGTCCAGATGCATCTAACCTCAGGCTGACTGCCTGGTTCTCTAATTCCATTAGTAACCAGACTGCCTATGCTCTCCACCTGTCTGACATACTTTTTCTTTCCACAAATCTTTTACACAAAAACTCTACTCCAGTAAATGGAAGATGCTTGTTAACCGGGCTCGTCAAAAGGACCATTTTTAGCTCCCATATCTGACCTTGAATTTTTGGCTCTACCTTTTAAAGGAGCTAGTTCAACAGTTAAGTTCAGTTAGCAGCAGTATTGAGTTTTCACATCAGATTGGAGGGTTTCTCTTTTCTCACAAGCTCCACAAATCCTTTTTGAGATGCTCCAAGACCACCTTTAAAAAATCCTACTCCTACCTGAACCTGGTACTGCAAGCTCTTACTTATTCCCCATCAAGTCAGCAGCGAAGTGCTGGATTTGAATACCTTTCTTGGCAGACAATTTTTCTAGTAGCCATTACTTCTGCCAGATGAATTTCTGAGATTCAAGCCTTGTCCTGAAAACCTCCACACTTTTTCATCCTTTCCTCCTAAAGTGGTGTAGAATCCAATATCTGTCCATTTGCCAGTATTCTTTCCTAAAATTTTTATCAAGGGTGAATACATGTTGCATTTATTGGCTGTTCAGACAATTGCATTTTTACCTACATAGAACAAGACATCAGAAAAACTGAACAATGCTTTATTTCCAGAAGCAAAGCCAGTTGCCAAAGTAACTTTAGCCAGGTGTTTGTATTTCATTTATAACAAATTGGGCATTACCTTACCAAAATTATTAAGGCCCATTCCACTAGATCCATGGCAACTTCATTATTTCAATCTAGACTGTCCATGGATGTATGCACAGCAGCAACTTGGGCTACTTTGTTGCTCATTACAAATCTGATCTGGTCTCCACAGGTAGAGCATAATTTGGTTCAACTGTGCTTGGGAATATCCTTGAGTCCACCAGGGACCTTGGGTAGCTTGAGACAGTTTCAACAGTGAGTATAGAATGAAAATTGATGGAATAAGTTATGTACTCCTCATAATGTTCCATCGCTGTCCATTTTCTTCAACTCCCCATCCTTATTCTCCTGGAAGAATGAGTGGTTGGAGGGCATAACTCTTTCAAATTAAGTTCCAGATCTTCCTTTTTGACTGCAAATATTTCCTTTCTAAAAATCCACAAACAAGATCTGAGGTACTTGGGGTTCATGCATTATGGATAAGGGAGATGCCAGTATGTGCTTGGTTGCCATGAACTTCAGCAGTGGCTAAGTCAGATCCTAGAGGTCTAATCCAAACCCATTAGTTGAATGAAAAATGGATAACACAGCTCAGCTGGAACATTATGGTGAGTACATAATTTTATCTGCTCACATGTGGTAGGAGAATACAAATTAAATCAAGAACACAGCAACTAGTAAGTAGGGAGTACAGGCTGTAACCTGAATCTTGCTATGGATGACTTTAAATTTAGATTGGGCTTTGCCTGTATGTGCAGCTGTCTATTTGGAACAGTTTTTATTGGGAGGGTTAAACTTATTTGAAGATGTACATTTTGTTTATAAGGGGAGGGTGTTCTTGTTTTTTGGTTTTAGTTAAAAACAAGTCTTATAAAATGTGACTGGCTCAGATGACACTCTGTCAAAGGTCAACCTGCCAAACAGTGGGTGCATGTCACACAAGTTGGAAATGGACATTAAAAAGCTGTCATAGGTGGGAATAATTTGTTCTAATGGCTACATTAAATGCAGTTTGGAAAGTGAAAGGCCTCCCAGTATAGACAAAAAGTAAAGTACTGAAATTAAGACGTGGAGTGCAAATAGCAATGCTACAGGAGATGTATTGGAAATGAGCATGTGAATTTCATAGATTTCAGAGAGGATATTCAGCACAGTAAGGGACAACGTGCTCAACACCAATAGCTAGAAAAGCTCCAGTAGTGATAGAAGAAAAATAATGGTAGATGTTTTAAGGGGCTACTAGCAAGGGAGAAGGTTTATGCTGGCATGTATTTATATTCCAACTAAAACAGCTATTATGGAGCTTAAGAATTTTTTGGGAGAAATGAGCTTTCAGTGTTGTCAAATTCCAGTCCTCGTCTAATTCCTGTTGAATCTGGCAGACCTAGAAGGGAACATTTTCATAATTTCTTCAGAAATGTATCCTCATTTGGTACAGAAAATGTGAATTCAGTACTAAAGAATTTACATATTTCTAAGGTACAATAACTGGGCTATACTAGAGAAATTAAATTTCGCAGGAAAATGTGCATTTAAATGAAAGCTTCAACTTGCATCCAATAACTATACAAGATTATGCACCAATAACCTAGATAATGTAGGGTATTGAAGTCAAAATGAGACTGACACTTCCCCACCTACATGTGAGAGGTATTTAAGGAATGGGTAGTTATTGGGGAAGATAGTTTCTTCAGAAGTTAGTGAGTGGGGTAGAGTGGAAGTGGAGTGGAAATGTGGTGGGGTAGAGTGGAAGTGTGGAAATGTGATGAAGTAATGGGTACTAGGACTGACAAAGTATTGCAGAATAAGGGAATCTCCTCCCAGCACAAGAGGTGCAGTTGGAGTGCTAGAGAGAATAAGGAAGTACCTGGATAATGTGCATGAGTTTAGAAAGATTGCTGTAGCAGCATTACAGATCTTGGAAACTATGTAAATTTGTGTAACTGAGACATGTAAATCAAAGCACAAATGGAAATATTTTTGTGGAAGACTGAAGTATGCCAACATTGGAGGTAGATGAGGCTCAATTAACGAGGATAGGAGAACACTGTATAAACTATCTAGCAGTTTTCCAGTAGTAGATGGTATTCCTGTGGAAGTTTGCAAGCGAGGAGGGAATGAAGTGACAAATGGAAGGTTTAAAAGCAGGGGAAGAACCAGCATCGTGGAAGAAAGCTGTGGTGGCTCTAATGCATAGACATGGTAAAGACTCCTCAGACAGCTTCATTTAGGCCCATTTCAATTTTAAACCATGATTATAAAGCTTGTCTGCATTAGCTTTAAAGAATGGCGAAGGTTTTTGCCAAACTCCATAAATTTGGATTGATGTGGTTTTATGGAGAGGAGGCTAACCTTTTGTCAGCATTAATAGAATAATCCAGAGAGAAGCAGACTAAAAATACCAGTCTTGATGCAGAGAGCATTCGGCAGAGCAAGCTGGGATTGTGAATAGCGCAGTGAGAACATTTTCCTTCCCCGATACAGTAAAGTTTAATTAGGAGGATAAGAATTTCCAGCAAAAATAAAAGCTGGAGGATTCAGTTCTGACCAGCTCTGCCAAGTCCTGCCTGAACAGAGGAACCAGGCAGGGGTGTTTTCTTTCCTTTGTTTGCTTTATATTTGGAGCCATTGGCAAAGAAAAGGGCTCAGAAATTGAAGGATATAATTGGTATTGTAATCATAAGTTGCAGATATCTTGTACCTGAAAATCAGAAAAGGGCATTTCAGTGTTCTGGAACTTCAGAGACTGTTATAGCTAGTGTCTGTTTTGTTTCCATTAATGTATCCCATAAACACTTAACTATGTACCCACTCATGAGTTGGTCCAGCAATACCCATATTTATGGGGATAATGACATTGAGTATAGGTTAAAAACATGGCAGCTAAGGATGTGAGAAGTGACTAAAGATGGAAACTGGAAGCTCTTGTTCATGGACATGGATAGCAAGGTAGAAGCAATGAAAATGTCTGTCCTTTAGTTTTTATTTATGGGTCATGCATATTTTTGACGAAGTTGTGGTAGGAGTCAAATCTTTGAGAGGAAAGGGCAACATTTGAAGTTGGATAAGGTGATCTTCCAATAGAACAAAATGGATTAGGGTTACTTGATTGGAAAGGATATTTTAGAGCTGCAGTGAGGCTTCTATACATAAAAAGTAGAAAGCTATAATTCAAAGTGGAAAGGGATGATGTAGAGGGGAAATTCAAGAAAATGGGATTTTGGATGCAGGTCTTGCAAAAAAGTCACAGAATATTACGTTCAGAAAGGTGTTCTAAGAGCTAACCCAGTACAAGAAAGATTTTGCTGATGGGATGGCTGCAATTACAAGTACAGAGACTAGGCAAGCAGAGGTTGGAATTTACTGGAGAACTGGCAAAGGAACTCAAGGTATTGGAAGCAAATGTCTAGAGAAGGAAAGGTAATAGAATGGGAAGAAGCCAAGAAGACATTTGGACTGCAGTCTAGAGATTGATATCAAAGTATAAGAAAGTGGAAAAGATAGGGGAGTTTGGGACTCCTACTGGTAAGACCTCTGGTATCTAGAACAGAAGATGCTGTTAAAGGGATAATTAGTAAGGCATATAAACTACTGCAGAATAACTATACAAATCAGAGGAAGTTAGAAAATATTGGGAAGAGACTGCATTAGTAATTCACAAGGAAACAATGGAAAGACAAATGTATGGTTCCCAAATGTAAAACAGTGTAGAAGATTTTTATTCCCCAAGCAGATTCCAAAGATTTTTCCTTTGGTAACTGGTAAATGGTGCAATTGGGGAGAAAGGTAACTGAACATGTTTTAGGAGTGTAACCAGTTGGCAGACTTAAAATTCTCCCAGACTGTCAAACGCTGAGTGAACAAATGGGTATAACTAAGGAAAAAAAATTTGAGCTGCGGTACAGAATATTAATTGCCTAAACATAGTAAAGCCTTAAGTTTAATTCTGATGGCTGCCAAAAAGCAGTTACTAGGAAACAAATCTGTCTAAAGCTGTATTTAAAGTGTTGAATATTACAACAGAGAAGACCTGGAAGTGGGAGTTTTAGATTAGGGTAGGAGCAAATTACCTAGAAAACTGGAAATTTGGAACAATACGTTCAATGTTAGTGGGGTTTAAGGGAAGGCAGGAAGTTATCACTTTAATTTTGAATTAATGATAAATATACAAAAATGCTTGCAAATGGGATCTTTTTCATAAAAATTTGTTTGGCTCTGTCTTATGTTCAGTAAAGCTGTTAAGAACGAGACACAGGCTGAAACATTCCTTGTACATTCTATGTATTTTGTCATTCACTCTACAAATTACTCATTTCATTCTCTTAAAACGCACTTTATATTGTGCATGAATTCCCACAAATTACATCTATATATAATTTGCCCTTTCCCTTTTCTAAAAATCTCACTTCGTGTTTTTATTTCTTTAATATTCAGTACTTCAGTTTACAGTTTGGGGTTTTGACTTAATTTTCTGTTTACTGTCCCAATATTTGACTAGTATTCTAGTTTTATTTATTTATTTGTTTGATGACCAGGGAGGTCCACTGGGCTCAGGAGCCCATTTTCAGTGGAGGCCTGGGGAGAAAAGCTCCACATTACAAAAATACAAAAGAAAAAACAAAAGACGAAAGATTAAAAATTAACAATACAAAAGATAATGCAAAATATGAAATAAAAATTAAAATAAGATTCAAAGGTACAGATACAGAAGTATGCAACAGTCAGTCTAAATGGTATGAATACTAGTAGATTGTGATAGAGACAATAAGAGGTATGGTGTTTACATAACAAGAGTCTTATATTAATATGGATGGTTAAGGTTACATAGTCTGAGTAAAGTGCTAGAACAAGCATAAATGTTAGGGAGGGGAATAAAGGGAGAGCAAACTATTTACAATAATTACATATATACAGAGGACAACAGTAAACTAAGTAAATCGGGAACAAAGTTGATGGTAGTAGGAAATAGTATAGCAATACAGTTAGTGTAAATGGTGAAGAGGCTAGGTGGAGAAAGTGCAGTTGCACTTCCACTTAGAAAACAGGTAGGAATGGAGAAGAGATTTGAAGTTGTCAGGATTTTCTGTCATTTTTAGAGGAGCGAGAGTGTTCCACTTTTTGGCTAAAGAAAAAGATAGGTGCTGCCCGGCAGGTCGCTTTGGATTGTGAACAGTGAGTAGGTTTAGGTGAGCAGATCTAAGTGGCCTGTTAGGGGTATATGGTTGTAGGATGTTGGATAGTGCAGGACATTTAGAAGGGTTAAATAGCCTGTGGGCAGTGGTAAGTTGGAGGTAGTCTATAAGGTTGGGAAGTTCTAGCCAGTTTAGTGAATGGAGGGCAGAGCAATGATGGGAGGAGTGTTTGGCTTTGGCGAATTTTGAAATTTTATTGTGACAGCTTTCCATTTTTGAGGAGATGGAGGCAGATAAGTTAGTTAATAGAGGGGCACCATACATTAGAGAGGGAAGAAGATAGGTGGTGGCGAGTGTTTGTCTAGAGGAAGGAGAGAGATGGTGGATATTTCTGTAGAACAGGCCAAGTTTTTGATTTCTTGATGAGTTGAATATGTGTCAAACTTTAGGTTTTCGTCTATGGTGACTCCAAGAAGTTTGGCATAGGGAACAATTTCTATGATTGAGTTATGACTTCTAATTTTGAAGGACTTTGTCAAGAGGGAAGGATTTTGGGGGGGGGGGGGGAGTAGTATTTTAGATTTGTTAGCATTAAGAGATAGGTGGTTTTGGAGCATCCATTTCTCAGTGGTAGAGAAGGTGGTTTTGGAGCATCCATTTCTCAGTGGTAGAGAAGGCAGTTTGAGTGTGTGCTTAGAAGTTCAGGGAGGTTGGTGGCACAGCAGATTAAAGTGGAGTAATCGGTGTATTGTACGAATTTAGTATTTGGGATGGCAGAGTGGAAGTCATTGATGAATATATTGAAGAGCATGGGGTCAAGAATGGAACCTTGGGGAACTCCAGTGGGGGTAGGAAGGAAGTTAGAGGTGCCTTTCCTCCATTTTACAGCTTGAGATCTGTTGGAAAGGTAACTTGAGAACCAGGATAGTGTATTGAGAGGTTAAGGTTAGCTAGGTGGCTAAGGAGGTGAGTATGGGAGACAGTGTCAAAGACCTTTGAGAGATCAAGTAGGACTGTTGATACTATTTTGCCAAAGTCACGGGCACGATTGACTATCTAGGAATGAAAGTAGAGCAGTTATAGTGCTATGGCCAGGACGGAAGCCATGTTGGGTGTGCGAGAGGAGGTGGTTTTCAGTAAGGAAAAGCATTAGCTGAACATGAACGCATTTTTCCAATATTTTTGAAATTGGGGAGAGGATGGCTATGGGGCGAAAGTTTGAGGTATTATTTATACCACCCTTGTGGAGGGGGTGTATAAAGGCAGTATGCCACAGCTTTGGGATGTATGATTCCTGTAAGGATCTGTTGATTAGAATGCTAATGGGGAGGGCGATTCCATCTGCAGCAATTTGTAAGAATTTAGATGGAATGTTATCAGGGGCATTAGAGCAAGGTTTGTTTGCTGAGAAGTTGTTTTATATACGAGGTAGAGACTGGTTTGAGTTGAAAAGTGGGGGGTAGATTGGGTTTGGAGGCTGGGGTAGAGTGACTGAACTGTGAGGATGGGTTAATAGGGAAGGACTTAGATTTTAAAATCTAAACTCATTGCACTAGCAAATGTTTGCAATTACTGCTTTCATATTATACCTCCAGTATTTCTACCTAAGGAAATTGCCTTTGAAGTCTGTTTGGGGTATAAAATAACTATGCAAATGCTCGTAAGCAAAAATCCTAGATGTCCTGGTTGCCTGTGGGAGCCATCCATATGTCCTTCCATTGTTCCTTTGTAAATTGCTTTTCCAGTATCTTCCTAATCCTTTCTAACTTCCTCTGGTTCTTGTAATGAATTTTTTTATATGCCCTAGTGATTTTCCCTTTTAACAGCAGCTTTTATTCTAGATTCTACTAAAGTCAACATTTTATTTTCATGTAGGACTCCATATAATTTTTCTTTGGTATGAAGGCTGGGTATAGTAATTTCTAACCTATGGTCCATACTTCTGCTAAGCCTCATCCCACTTTATCACCATTCCCTGTTTAGTTATTTGCTCCCAATATTGGTCTTTTTGCCAATCTGTTTACTAAATTCTACCCCTTTTCATTTCTCCTGTACCCCTACTTGCAGTTATCTCTACAAAGAACAGCACTGAATGGAGAGTTTAAACACTTTCTGCAGCTTCATGAATGAAATATTCTGTATTGTGGTGGCGACTGCATCCAAACTATTTTTTTTAACCCCTCCCTCTCATTTTCATCCTCTTCATCAACCTGATTATGTGCACTATATGGACATAGCTCTGAAATCAATATAAATCTTAATCCTAAACTTCCTTCTGTGGGAGGATCTCTCAACTTTTCCCTTTTTCCCCTCCCAAATTCCTTCAGTTTGTCCCCAATTTCTCCTCTGGTCAAGAACATAGACCTCACTCTTACAAATATAGATGTGTGTGAATACATACATATGTATAAATCTGTATACACTAGTCTCTTCCTACGTATCCTTAGCTGCCATAACGTTTAATCCACACACCTAAATATATTAAGTTCCATCCCCCTCTTCATTTTTCTGTACCCCTACTTGCAGTCAGCCCTAGTTGCAAAACCTCCATTCAGTGTTAACATCTATCTAAATTTCTGCAGCTTCATTAATGCAATAAGATCATTACAATACAGAATATTTTATCCCCATAAATAGGAGTCTGTGAACCAATTCACATGTGGGTACAAAATTTGCCACTATAGCTTGTCTTTGCTTTTATATCCTGAAAAGACTTGGAACCATCTCAATGTCCCAAAACGCCAAAATGTCCTTTTCTGGATTTATCGGATTCAAAGTACCTGCAAGTTCCATTTTTCATGTTTACCATAGAAATTGTATCAAATACCATTTAGATGAACCCTCTCACCTTAATTCTTGCCTCTAATCATTTTTTTCTCCTAATTAATCCTCATTGTATCTGGGAATGCAAATGCTTCCATTGCCCTACTCCTAAAATCTTAGCTCTCTGTATTAAAACCCACCAACAGCATATTTTCTTGCATTCTGCTTCTTTCTCTGTCATTGTTGATGTTTGATGTTTGCCTCCCTTTGACAAAACTGCAAAATTCATGTATATCAATTTTGGGAACATCTTTCACTTTTTTTTTTTTTTACTAGCCCCATACATAAGCATGTTATATACCCACTTCAGTGTTTAAACCATGATTATATAAAAGTCTGACTGGTCTTTACTCAGCTGGCACCATTGTCTTCTAAAATGCTATTGCTGCTTCCTATTAAAAAAATAAAATCCTTAGCTTTTCCCTCCTAATGCCCAAACGTCCACATGAATGCTATTTTGTTCATAGAGACTTCCCTGTAGATTATACATTGCCACCACTGTTTTCTCCCTGCTCACTTTGAGCCTCATATTAGGGTAATTGTCTTCAGTAAATGTTTCCATGTGTGCTTTTCCTTTGTTGGAATGTTCCTCTGCAATATGCAAATAAATGTTCAGCTGCAGGACAGCCTCATTTTTTTTTTAATTGGACTTTTAGGTCAGTGTCCAACAGATGGACTTTGTGATACAGGCACTATGGGGCAACAAATTTTGTCCATAATATGAAAACCATAGTAAGAAAAGTACAAGCTATCCCTGTCAAAGTAGGATGGCTTGCCCACTATCACTGAGATGCTACACACTGGCTCCTTCTAATGACATATGCCAAGTCAGAGATGATCATTTGCTGGAATATTCCCTTTTCTCCAAGGAATGGTTATCTGAGTTTAGAAGTTTGAGGGGTGTGGGATTACTTGTCCCAACATCAGAGGGTGCAGTAGGGCTTGCTGCCAGCAAAAAAAATAGAGAAGTGTTGGATTCTTCTCCTGCAGTTTTTTCAGCTCATTGGTACTATGCATGGAGTATAAACATCTCAATACTTGATGCTTTTGAATCCCTTGATTGCCGTGGGTGATGGCAAGTGCCACTAAAGACCAGTGTTTTTCCTGCCTCATATGTGCATGGCAAGCTCTGTCATATCTACTTGTCATCTGGTTACAGCAGCCAAGATCTGTCCTCTACCTGGCTAACTACCAGGTTGTGGAGTATGTCTTGTAACTTTAAGAAGCATTTCCAAGGTCAGCACATGCTGGCTTCAATGCCATTTTGTGAGTGCAGCCAGATGGAACATAAGAGTCAGTTTATAAGTTTATCCAAGTTATTTGCCTCACTCCTGATTGTACATAATAAAGCCACTTGAACAAACCCATGCATTTTCATTTACTTCATTCTGACTGGACGAACAACATGGTGTCAGAACTGGGATTCCAGAGGCTGCTTTTCAGAGGTAGGAGGTGCAGAATCCACTGTGAAGGAGAGCAAAAAAGGGCCAGAAACCAGCTAAAGGTAATAAATGTGCATGAACAAATAGTTTATTAATAAAGATAACTGAGCACTACAAGGGTACAGAACACATTACTAAGCAAATAGCACAAATATTTAAGCAAATGAAAACCATAAATTTATTAAGCTAAATGTTAGAAATTAAGATTTCTGATAGACAATCAGAAAAGTACATAAGAGGTTCAGAGTTGCCTCAGAATTGCAAAACAAGCATGTTTTGGAGTAAAACGAGCGCAAGACTAGATTAAATGGGCAAAACAAATGTAAAGGGCATATTAAGTGTAAATAAAACAAGGCTGTTGCATGTTTTGGGCAAATTAGTGTTCTGGCACAGTTATTTCACATTGCTTAAAGCTCTGAATAGCGCAAGTAGTTATTCAAAGCATTGCAAAGTGTGTACTTAGTGCATGTTTACTGTGCATTTATTCTAGAGTTTGTGTGCAAAGTGTAACTATTTCGTGAAGTGCAGTCAAAATGCATTTGTCTCCAATCCCTCATGTCCTCCTAATCAAACTTGTAATTTTATCAAGGAATGCAAGTACTTCCACTGCTGTGCTCAGTCCCAGCTTATTTTGTCAAATGCTTTCTCTGCATCGACCCACCAACAGTGGCATTTTCTTACATTCTGCTTCATTGTTTTCTTAATATCAAGTGTTTGCTCCCCTCCATAAAACCACATTTATCCATATTTATCAATTATATAAATTTTTGGCATTGTTTGCCATTAGATGCTCAGTTTATAAGTATTAGTCTGTATGAAGCTGGAGCCGATGGATCTTTACCCTCTCTAGGTATTATCTACCACCACTTCTAGGATGTTGGTACTTCTCTTAAAATACTGTTAAAACCTTCCAGATCTTTCAGTTTTTCCCTCCTAGTTTCCAAGCATCCTTAGGAATACCATCTATTCCTGGGGGCTTTCCTGTAGGCTGGTTTTACATCACCATTTTCTCATCTCCTCCTATCCTAACTTGGCAGTTTAGCGTCTCTAACCTTGGCATATTTTATTCTTCCCTAAACATTACAATTTGTACCTTTTCTTGATTTTTGTCATTTCTCTGCTTTATACAGACTTTCATAGAATATATAGCTTGGTGAAAGCTCTTTCTACTTTAACAATCTAAACTGCACATTATTGAGCTAATACCTTTTCTGTTGAGCGTTCTGCAGTTGCAGTCTTCTGAGATTCCCTTTTTTTTTGCAATACTTCAATATTTGTCAGTCCTAGGTTCTTGTTGCTACTTAGCCATATCTGATTTAGTTCTGTTTTTAATCTCCACTTTAATTTTATCCCACTCCCTAGCTGTAGTCTCAGAAATTTCTATTTTCTCTAATAGAATTTCCACTACCCACTTCTTAAATTCCTTTCCAACAGATGGGTGGCATAGTGTCAGTGTCTCATTTTTTTCATTACCCTGTGTTTATTTTATTGCTGCATGATCTAAACTAGTTACTGGGTATGTATCAAAACCTTCAATTAAATGCACATGTTCCTGGAAATGGCCTGGCCTAGCCCATTTTTTGTATCGTGGGGAATATGCAAGTTCACTCTGAACTCCCGGTACTGAATTCAGATCTTCCTTGCCAAATATTTTCATAAATTTCTGTAAAAATCTACCCTTTGTTATATTTTCCCTTCTGGGTCCCCCAGACACATCCTCACTATTGCAAATCAAATTCCAGTCCCCCTATAAGCAATTCCTTTCTGAAGGCTGATTATTTCTCATAGAATTTTCTTTGGTGCCATTAGAACAGTTATTTGTAGAAAATAAATGCATGCCAGTTTAATCCTCCTACTCCCTTGTTAGTAGCCCCTTAGTACTACAAATCTGTGATGGTCATTTAGCCTTTCTATTTGAGCTTCGCATGCATTAATGTACTACTCTTCCTTTGCCTCAGGTACTCTGCTGAATAGCCATCCTGAAAACCTTTATCAAATTCACGTCTCCTGTAGCATAGCTCTTTGCACTCTACATGTTTTAATATAGTTCACTACTTTCTTTTTTGCATTCATCAGAGACCATTAACATTTAAAGCATATTTCTGAGATTGTTCCACCTTTTACATAGAACAGCTTTTTTGTTAATGTCTATAGTTTCAGCTTTTATTACATGCATGGCTGTTTTGCAGGTTAATCTTTTATATGGTTTCCTGTCATCTCCATTTGAGCTTGACAATCTTACAGAACTTTGACAACTCTCAAATACATACCAATTGCCCCTAAAACCTAACTTAACTATGTAAATCTTCAAATACTGAAATCTTACCCTCCCAAAAGGAAAACCAGTTTCAGACTGGCATCCATGCACACACTCGAGCTAACCTAAAAGGTTATCCATATTAAGACGCATGGTATAGCCTGTGGTTCTATTAAGTACTGTCTGTTTTTTTCTTTTTTTATCTTTGTAGCGCTCTCATCTGGGAAAACACTTTAATGCTTTCAGAAAACATTTTCTCCATGCCATTTCTCTAACAAGATTGTCTGCTAGTGACATGAGAACCAGGCACATTCTTTACTAGAAAAAAAAGCCTTGCCTCTGATCTAAATAAGTATAGATCCCAGAGACTACAAAGTCTATGGAACAGGCTCCCCATCCATGTGAAGCAGACTCCCTAACCTAATTCAAGTGCAACTTGGAACAATTGGATGGGAAACAGGAAATTCATCCCTGGTTTGGCGCCCATGTCTCTGGATGCAGGTAACCTATAAAATGGTTCATTAATCTCTTAAACCACTGCTTACACTTAACAGTATTGGAATTTGTCAGATTTGGGATGTTTGGCTAAGCTTGAAAAGGCCCTTATGGTGGTTGGGTTCATAGGTGTTTATTAGGCTGTCAATCTTTCATTTACATGCTTTCTCTTAAAACTTGCTAGATTTAAGCTATTGGCTTTTGCCCAGTCATTCCCCTATGCAAGAATGAGAAAAAGCCTCTGGCCCTCTTCAAAAGGAAAATTGACGATTGGATAGGAGAAAGGAAATTCACCCTGGGGATCACGTTAGTCACCCTGCTAGACAGAGGTCCAGGGAAGTAGTGTGGGAAGAAATAGCCAGGGAATTATGGCTAGGTTTGTATAGGCCCTAGGGCCGATATCCTAGTACCAACCTATGAATCAGGTTTTTCACATTGCAGTGACTAAGTTTCTTAAAACTGAGCATGGAGAAACAAAGAAACAGAGCACCTTTTTACATTAGTATCCCCATTAAACATAAATCTTTAGCATGCAAAGAAAATCCTGTACTATCCAACTACTAAGAAAAATGTTTACTTTCTCCCCTTTCCTGAGTATTTTTCCGGACATCAATGGCATGAAGTAGGGCATATGCTTTTTGAGTCCCAAACAAGTTTAACAGTCCAAGAAAGTCCAATCTATCCAGATGTTCTATTCCTGTTCATCTCCTCCTAAACCCGGTCTGCTTCATTTTTAACATGCTCTTCTAGTCTACTCTTGCTTTCTTTCCCTCTCGAATGTTCTGCTGAAACACTAGAAAAGGTTTCAATGGCACTGTGGTATTTATTCCCAGAAAAACAAGATGATGAACCTCCTGTTTCAGAGCTCACGTTTTGTTGGGCAAACATTTCTTTCTTGGCATGAATTTAATCAACAAATGATTCCTCAAGGGGAAAAATATTTTGAAGATGGCTGGGAACAGCAGTTTGAATCTAACTCCTGCTTCGCATTCCCTGAATAATGGGATATGCTTTTCTGTCTGGTGTACGAGTAGTCATTCTCCACAAATACTCTGCAGTCTCCCACTTTAGTATTTTGTCGCCCTGCCACAGTTGTCAGAATTAACTCCTCTTGCAGGTAAGATTGCACCTTTACTATTAAAGGTCTAGGTTTTCTCGCAACGAGGTTTGGAGCATACCCATGATGATTTTTTTTATGCATCCTGTTCTGGAATACCAGTCCAGTTGCTTGTGCTTTCATGAAATTCTGTTCAGTTTAGCTTCTAGGGTACAGTAGAAAATCAGGTTTTCCCTATGTGCTCTGTCCTATTTTTTTTTTCTATTTTTGAAAAATTCTTGTGCCGTTTCATAGGTCGCGATGAAGAAAAGGCTGGCTGAGTTTTTACATTATCTGAACATCTGTTTAGAGTCTTCCAGCCATTTATTGTTTGAGTTGATGTATTCACTTATTTTTAGTCCCATTTGCAGTTGCCTTGTACTTTCCTCTAGGTTACTGGAAAAGTCTGGAGCTTGCCCTGCATTTTGTTGAAAAGCTACAGTACTTTTCCCAGTTGGGTTTTCTTCGCCTTTTTAACTGATTTTCTTCAGGTCTTCTCTCTGCTTGCATCCAGGCATTACACTTGCTAGCTAGTTACTGAAATTTACCCTAAAATCTAGTTCCATTGGCTCTCCAGTTTTTCACACCAGGAGAGTAGAATTTAAGCTGCTGTTCAGTGTGCAGACATCTTTGAAGTCCCTGTATTTTCATATTGTTACTGCAGTAGCCTTGTCTATGGAAATTCACCTATGTAGCAAACTATATTTGGGAGGTGGACGAAGGGTCCAGGAGCCCTGGAGAAAGGTCTATCCAAAGCTTGATAAAAGACCTAGAGAAGGAATCCAAGCTTGTACTGCTATGTGAAAGCATGTACAGATCAAGTAGCTGCTTCTAGAATCCAGCTCTTTCCAAAAAGCCATAGTACCAGAGTGGCTTGTGGGCATCCAAGTTATGGAGTATCCTCTCATTTTTGGGTTCAGGAAAGAAAGCGAGGAGATGGATAGTTTGGCTTAATGTAAACTTTGACACCACTTGGGCATAAAAGGATTAGTTCTGAAAGAAACCCTGATGCTATGGAACTTGAGGTAGAGGTGACTCAATATAAGAGCTTGCAACTCAAATAGCCACCTTGAGGCAAGAGCAATCAATAGAATGGCCTCCATGTTAAGAACCTCAAGTAAGATTAGTTCAAAGCAAGTGTAAGTTTGCAAATGTAAGGTCTCAGACGTGCCACCAGTTTACTTGCAGCCTTATGCAAAACCCCTTTCAAAAGCATTTTAACATACTGCCTTTTAAAGAGTGAACTATGGGCAGACATGCTGAAATGGCCAGTAAATTAACCTTGATAGAGGAATAAAAAGGCCCTAGGATAGTGCCTCAGACAAACATTGTAAAAACAGATGACCTGTAGACATTCAGGGCTAGTTATGTTGGCACCAATTAAAAAAAACTTTGCCCACTTAACTAAGTAGCAGGCTTTTTTGCCTCTTAGTACCTGCTGCACATATTCTGGAAACAGGTGCCTAAAAGGCAAACGCCCCTTTTCTTCTGGGAAGATCCATTCTGTGAAGAAGCTTGTGGTAATTGCCCCTGGTAATTTCCCAAAATGGGGGACTGGTTGCTTGGGCCTGAAGGGAGTCTCCACAAAGATTACTGGGGTTCACTCAATCTACAGTAGTACCCAAGATGGTGGAAAGGCATACAAAGGATATTGCTGTAAGGACATTGCTGTCCAAAGCCAGGCACATGTCTAGGCCTTCTTGCATGGAGTCCTGGAACAGTTTTCTGAGTTTTGCTCAGAGAAAGCAGAGGTCTACTTGAAGAATGCCAACAAAGGGATCTAATCTAGGAAGAGCCCCATCCCCTAATCTAGTTTCTATTCATGAGGATCTACCCTTGTCCTCAACTTGTCTGCTAAACAGTTTTGCACTGACTGACTGTTGGCTATCCTGTAAAGTGAGAAGAAATGGACAATGATAGACTTGGATTTTGACTAGTCTGTTGAGCATTGTCACATGCAATTTTACTTTACTTGAATCAAACATTCTGTAAACATTCTGTACAATTTACAGAAAAGAACTCCTAAAATGAAGGAAATGGCAGAGTGCCACGTTATCGTGAGGGGAAAAAAATAAGGTTGGACTGCTTGATATGACCAAGCAGTACAGTGATCCTTAATGGCAAGCAGTACAGAGGGAAAACCGAAATGGATTGATGTTAGAGGGCCAGTGGTTAGGATATGCTTGACAAAAGCATTGTAGGCCAGGAACATGAAGTGATTTGTACCACCATGCTGGGGAGTGAAATAAAATTTGTGGAGTCAAAGGATTTGGAGGCTGAAAATACTGAGCCAAAAATGATTTTTGACAGTTAATGTTGGAGGAAGCAAAAGATGTGTATTAAAAGATGGAAAGAAAACTCTGTGGGCTAAAATAGATGAAACAAGGCCAGCAATGGTCAAATGGAAAAGAAACTGGAGAGTAGAGGAATGATGAAGTTAAACAAGGTAATAGATCAGAAAAGTAGAGATGCCAGAAGCATGGGAATGATTATGGACATGTATTGAGTGGAAACAATGGGATGGAAATATGGTTCAGGATGAGATGGGATAAAGGTAAGAAGGTTCACAACATTTGCGTGAATGTGTTTGCACAAATACTTCTACGTTTCCACAAAAATTGGATGGCTGTTTTGAAGTGGCAGTGAGATGCTGGCAATAAAGGATGATAAATAGGAGTAGAAACACCTGTGGCTGCCTAGAACTGGAAGTGATGGTGGAGTGATCTTGCTGCTGTAGGAAAGGTAACAAGACTGTAGAACATTGAGCAGAAAAATACAGAATAGATTCAGATGAGATGGATGAAAGGGGAATAAGTGTCATGTGGCAAATACACAAAACTGATCAAAATAGGGAAACCGAGGGAAGTGATCTGGAAACTGCTTAAACAGGCAGGCATGTAATTTTTGACTAATCAAAGATAAGGCGGCGAACAAACTTATGAAAAGTGGACTGAGGATGTTAAAACGCACACAGGTTGAAGTATGTTAAGGACAGCTTATGAAAGGCAAGAAGTAAAGGATATTGTCTGGTATGAATGTGTAGATATTGAAGGAAGGGAAGAACATCTTGTAGGGAATATTGGAAGAGAAGAAGATTCATATGAAAATGCAGCCAGTCTGGCAGTAAGTGTAGAAACTAGCAATTAGATGTAATCACTGGGAATGGGCTGTTGAGCATCAGGTCAATGAAAAGGATGCTAGGAACTGCTATAGACCATCCACTGGAAGTAAAAGGGCACCACTCATGAGGATTGTGCAAACTGGTTTTTGAAATGGAATAAAGTTCTGTTCACTCTACAGTGCTTCCAGATTAAACAGTGTTCCATGCCGGCAGGCATGCTTCATCTGCTCTCTGCAAACTTGGTAAAAGATGTCAATTTCTGGATTGGCTAGCAGCTCAAGAACCTGTACTATTTTGGATTGGTCTGAGTAATCTCCAAGACACAGGCTACTAGGAAATTTCAGTTGCAATTATGGCCCATTCTGAATTTAATTCATTTTGTGTAATCAAGGAGAGACTACTGGGAAATTGTCAGTTGAAACAGAGAAACTTGAGAGTTTAGTCTCAATGTTGCACTTAAAGTTGGGTGTAGAAGATTATGTTGCTTTGATCATATTTGGATCAAACCTTGCATCACAGAAAATCTGGACAAACAAGAAAAAATGGGGGTACAAAGGTCCAAAAACATTTTAAATATTGCTCCCATAAACTTAGTTGATAGAATGACAAATTTGGTATAATATGTTTTCTGAAGGTATGACGTCTGGAACTATTTAGTATTTTACTGCACTCTGCAATGATTTGCTAGAAAACCACAAATTGAGGAACAGACCCAAGTAAGAGTCAAAAGTCTGGACAGTTGAGAGGTAGGTTTGTGATTCCGTTCTGTGAAACCAGTTTCTCTCAAATTTGTAGGTGCTGCATTTTAAGTTCAGCTGGAAAGGGGACTGGTTTCACTACCCCAGGTACATGATTAAACTGGTCTGTTGGCACTGCATTTTTGCCTGATTGGTAGATAGGATTATTTTTCCTATTATATGCACTTGTTAGATTGCATGTACTTTTACTGCATTGCTTTGGTTGTGCTGGATAAATTTCAGTAATTGAGTAAAAGTTGCTTTCTGTCGTAGTACTGTTTTGACTAGCTTACTGTTCTAGCTTAATCACTTCACATGCTTTTTCTGGTAGTTACATTATGTATTCATGTAATCTTTTCCTTTTCCTCCTCTTATAGGGTTACGAAGGTTCACTGATCAAGCTGACTTCAAAGCAGGTAGGTGTATGCTGCTTTCTTAGCTAAAAAGCTGAATTAGGGATGCCTGCAGTTTATTGGTCAAGCTGAAAAAACTGTGGAAGTAATAGGGTGGGAATGTACAATGTGTACTGGTATCTCTTGAATGCTGTAGAAATGGTTACCTTGTGGCTGTTACGTGCTTGACTTGTGAAATTTTTCATTGGTACCCCAGATAGCTGTAGTCTGAATTTTTATTTTTAAAATTGGTTATAGTGTGCAACTTTAAGTTTGAACACTAGAATCCAAAGTCTTTGGGTTTTAAACCACCTAATATGACCTGGGTAAGTAGCTTAGCAGAAGACTTGTAGGACTAGATACTTGTATTGGAGGGTTGTTTATATGTTCAGTCCTGAATGGTTTGTTTGCATCATGCATGCATGTGGTATTACTCCTAAGCAGAAAGGTCTCATTTCATGTTAATCTGTGTAGCATAGTTGTGCTCCCTAACATTGAAAGAGACTAGCACTATTCACTAGCATCAGTGTCAAGTGTAAAAAAAAAAAAAAAAAAAAAACAGTTTGTGGATCCCCCTTTTAGTTTTCTGTCAAACTCCATGATCCGCTTTGGGAGAAGTACAAACATGAAGGGGATAATTCAGTCCAACAGTCTTATCTTTCTAACAATTACAGCTACAGTTAAGGTCAGCCAGAGAAACTTACATAGGGTCATTGGTGTAAACTAGACTGACTATTACACTTGTGCAACCCATAGGTTTGATTCATATAGGTTGTAATTTTACTGATCACCTCTTGTTGACTGGGGGTAAAGTTCAGATTACCTATCCATTGGTCCAAGTTGCACTTAAACAGTGATAGGGAGGAACTCTGCTTAATGGCGGAGCCTGTTCCCAAGAATAGGAATTCTCTAAAACTGGTCTTTGCCCTATTTATGTCCCAAGCAAATTTTAGGTCTTTAATCTCTAGTTCTGTTGCTGTTCTGTGGGTGTACAAAAGGTTGATCAAAACAGGGTTCAGGGATGCCTTGTATGCCTGGTAAAGATCACTTCTGAGAAGCCTGGAGTAAAACCAGGGCTTTGAGGTGATCAGTTTAGGGCATTGCTTACTTCCCTGTATTTTTGTAAGGATTAAGGAACCTTTGTGGCTGTTATAGTTGCTGCATGCTCCTGGTCAGCTACATACTGATGGGACCATTATCCTCATTGATGGGTCTGAGGACAAGAGTACAGTGGTATGATCTCTAGACCTAGATGCCATGCCCTTGCCTGTATGTTGAGCAGTACAGGATTTTCTTACTACATTAGACACACATTGGTCTAAACCTAGTTAGCCATCTACCCGAGTTGCCAGATTTGACTAGTGAATCAAATTTGAGGGGGGTGCTTTTGATTATGTAGTTACCTGGGGTGGCTGGCTGGCTTCCCAAAAAGTACTATAATGCACTTATTAGTATTAAGTTTTAAGCCATGGCTTTGCCACCAAGCATTTGTTGCACCCCCCACAAGGGTGTTATTTTGGAGAGATTAACACTACATCCAAGTGACTCCTCTAGGTACATCTGCAGTTAGCTCCTACTGATGCCTCTAGGCATCAAATATTGTATGTTCATATTTGCATCAATAATTCCAAAATCATGCTATGTACAAAGTTTTAAAAGATTTCTTAAAGCTTACATAATGGCAAACTCAATTGCATTAATTCTGTCTAGTGCAGGAACTGTTTTTGTTAATTTATATACATATAATTTTCATATTTTTCTAAATATCTCAAACAAGTAACACAGAACTCCTTAGCCTCATATGAAAGCTCACAGCTAGATGAATAAAATGCTGCTGACAGTATGCGTGTAACTTGAGTGGTTGCGGAGTGTAAATTTACAAAATATTACAAATGTAAGTTACTGTAATTGCTGTGACTTATAAAATTCAGTTTAAGACCTAAAACCTAAAGAATACTACCACTATAAAAATAGTTTATCCTGAAGAGTTTGCCATTTATATTTCTCTCATAACCTTTTTGGTTCCAGAAATATTAACATTTGTTTGAAATGTGAGGACATAATTTGATTGTCAAAAGGCTTGGGCTCCGTCCATTGGAAGTTACAGTACAAACATCCTGAGCTCTGTTGGAGTGAATGAGTTAAAAACTGTCATTTGTAATTGTAAACTTAATCAGCCAGAGGCCTTTAACACTGGATTCCACATCAGAGAAGTAGATGCCAAACAGGAGTGGGCCTAGCACACATCCCTGGGGGACTCAACTGGTGACTGGCCTCTTTGTGGAGGTGGTGTCATTGATTGTAACCTCCTGGGTCCTATTGGTGAGATAGCTGTCCAGCATGTTAAAGGTGTTTATAACTAATCTGATCTAGGTAGGGAGTATGCATCGTTTTCCTCTCATACATTGCCTTAGATTTGGTAAGCATGACCCTCCTTTGACAAAGCCAAACTGATCCAGTGTCTGTGAGGTCTGTCCTTTGTTCTGTTCTTTTCATGGTTTTCCAAATAAGACTAGTCTGACTAATGGATCTGCAGTTTCCAGGATCTGTTGGTCTGCTCTTTTGAAGGGGGATGACCATAGCAGTCCATTCACATGGCTCAAAGCCAGTTTTAAGACTGCATTTAAATGATTCTAGGGTGTAGAACAGTATACGCACGTTCAGTCCGAAACATTTATCAGTGTGCGCACAAACAGCAAGCGTGTTAGATTCAGTGCCATTTTGAGAGTGCAGCCAGAGGGCATGTATGAATGTAATGGCTAGTTTGTGTACACGTTTGTCATGAAGTCTCAGTCCTGATGTTTGTATATAATAAAGCTACTTGAACAGAACCCACAAAGACTAGTCTAATTACATCCTGACTAGACTAGCAGCATGGTGTCAGAACCAGGATACTAGTGCAGAGTTAACAGTGAAAGTAAACTAAAACTAGCACAAAAAAGCTCCAGAAAAGATCCAAAGGTAATAAACTTGCATGAACATTTTATTAAAAAGGAGCATTACAAGGGCACAAACCACATTATTAAACAAGCGAGAGGCACAAAACGTTTATTAAAAAGTTTAAAATTCTGATATTTGATAAAACGATTCAGAAAAGTACATAAGGGGTTTGTAATTACCTCAGAATTGCAAAATGAGTGTGTTTAAAGCAAAAAAGGGCATGTTTAGAGTAAAACGAGTACAAGAAATGTACAATGGGCATTAAGAGATTAAACGAGCAAAGCAAGTGTAATGGGGCAAAAAGGACACAGACCATGGATGAAGCAAGTAGACTGTGTTTTTTGTCAAAGTACTGTATTTTGGCACAACTACTTCATATTGTATTTGGTGCATAACTAGTTATTCAAAGTAGCTGTGTAAAAGTGCTTAGAGCGTGTGCTTATTACTGTGCATGTATTCCGAAGTTTGTGTGCAAAGTGCAACTATTGTGAAGTACAGTCAAAATACAGACATTTCAAAAAGTTTCTTGTGCTGGGTGTGTCTATTGGCAAAGTGCTGGCATTAGTGATTCTTGCACTGTAAAGAATTATCTAGCAAAGTACACCATTTAGGTGAAGTTTGTGTGCTGTGTACTGTATTTGCAAAGTACAATTACTTTGAAATGTTTTACTCTTGAGCTTCTGCCCAGTTCATTCGCTCCATGCAGTTATTTTTAAATGGTGTACATCGATGAGGTGATTTTTTTGCAGTACAGTAATTTCAAGAGTATTGGTGCCTGAGAGACTCATTTCACAAAGTTATTCAGAGGCTTGTGCTGTTGGGCAAAGTTACAAATACTGGCATAAATTTCTGGCATATGTATGTTTGTGCATACTTACAAAACCCTTCACTGGTATCTGTTAATGGCAGATGGATTCTGAAAATCTTCACTTGTATTTGATCAGAATATTGCAGAGAAGTGGAAACTATTTCAGCAAGAGGACTATTTTTATACAAACAGTTTATTATGACAGATGCATGCACCAGAGCATTCGGTGTGCTATACCTTGCTGGGTCAGAGGCCATTGAAAGAGCATTCATTTATATATGCATCAGCGGTATACAAGGGAGAAGGTGAAAATAGTCATTGTACAGGCTGAATCAAGGTAAGGGCCCTGAGTGTTTGAAGCACAAATTCAGAGAAATGTGTAACCCCAGACAAATTAGGCATTTGTTTTACATGAGATCAGAAACCAGGGGAAACTTTGCAGGTTATATTACTGACCTAAAAACAAAGCTAAAATGTCTGGTGACTTAGATGAGTTGATTAAAGGATGGGCCTGTGTGTGGTATTTAGTGCTGCTGTTAGAGATTTTGCTCTGTGAAAGTGAGCAAAGCTATTTTTGTCAAATCCATGAAATTTAAAGAAAGGCACACAAGGATGCTTGCAGGTGATAAGAGCATGATTTCAGCAGGCTCCAGAGCAAATGTAGACTGCATGCAACACATGGCAAACAAGCTGGGCCTACACTCATGGCAGCTACAGTTCCTGAGAGTTTTCATGGGAAATGTAGTTTTCCAGCAAGTTCTAAGAAAGGAGCATGGTCAGTGCAGTACAAGCATGAATCGGCAAAACCCAAATCCAGCTTAACTGTCGCAATTGTGGTGCCAATAATGAGTCTGAGAAATGCTTAGCATATGGTCAGCAATGCCACAAGGATAAAAAATGGAGCCATTTTCAAAAGTTTTGCAAATCAAGTAAACCTCACATTTTATAAAGGGTCACTCGAAAAAGCAAGTTAATCGTATAGAGAGCTGCAACTCTGCTTTCTGCATAGATGGGGTATTATCAGTAATTGGTGGAAAGGTTGATGCAATGAATTTGGCAAAGAACAAAGTGTGTTGTACTGTCCAAATCAATGATGAAACACTGAGCTCAAAGTAGACACAGGTTCAACGTGTAATATGTCAGCAAACATTTGATAGAATGAGAGCTGGTGAGCTCAGTGTTGCTAGTGAGCTCAGTGTTGCTAGTAGTGCAAAACTTGTTTGCTTATGGAAGTGAAGAAATTCAAACCGGCTCAGTAGTGCTTCCATGCTATTTGGCTTAGAACTGTTGGAGCTTGTTCTGTATAGTTTGAAGACCTGTGCAATCATTATTGGGTCTGACTGAGTGATTTTGCTTTCTTTTATCAAAGTTAATCGTATAAGCACATATCCTAGTTCCAATTTTTCTGAAGCTATTTTGAGCATGCTGATGTTTTTGACAAGTTGGGCAAACTTCCAGTTGTGTTCTATAAAGTTAGACCCAGAGGTCAGACTGGCGGGAAAAGTTCTGATAGCTATACAGGATAATCAAAGTTCATTTGGGTAAAATGATGCAGCAAGGTGTAATCTGTCCAGTTACAGAACCAACCGAATGGGTGTAGTCCATTTTAGCCCACAAAAAAGGCTCAGATGAAATCAATGCATTGACCCAAGAGATTCTAACAAAGCATTGGAGACCGCATCATCCAATGCATACAGTCGAAGTCACAGCCCTAATACTGAATGCCACTTTTTTCTGTTTTGGATGCAAAAGTTCATTTTGGCAGGTGATCGCAAGTCTTCATTGACTTTCAGCACCCCGTTTGGCTAATTCCGAAGGAAACCATTTGGAATAAATTCTGCAAGTCAAGTCTTCCAGTGTGCAAGGGAGCAACTTTTTTCGGGTTATCCTTGTGCCATAATAATAAATTTATTGGTTGGAGGCAATGGTGAATCAGAGCATAACAAACCTTAAAGTTCTAGACAGACCATGTGAAGTGAACTTGAAGCTCAGTCCTCTAAAGTGCAAATTCAGACTACCAGAAATTGTATATGTAGGTCATTTACCAGCACTGGCTTGAACAGACCCATCCAAGCAAGAAGCTATTCTTGAGATGCCAGCACCACATAATGTTCAAGTGCTACAATGTTTTCTTGGCATGGTCTACTATTTATTTAGGCAAGTTTATACCAGACTTTGAGTTGACAGCACCTTTAAGAGAGATTAAGTACAGAAATGTTACATGGTCTTGGTTGGAACAGCACCAGAAAGCATTTGAAGGCCTTAAGCATAAAATTGCACCTCACCTACATTAAGATACTATGATAAACCAGTCGCTCTTCCCTGTGATGCTTCAAAATATGGTCTTGGTGCAGTTATTCATGAAGGCAGATCAGTAGCCTATGCATCTAGAACCTTTACCAAACTGAAATGCAATGTGCTCAAATGGAGAGAGCTTTTTGGCAATAGCATTTGCGTGTTCAAAG
Organism: Protopterus annectens; assembly: GCF_019279795.1. NCBI lineage: Eukaryota > Metazoa > Chordata > Ceratodontiformes > Protopteridae > Protopterus > Protopterus annectens. The sequence continues at coordinate 1,202,519,585 of NC_056739.1, read as the reverse complement.
TTCCATGGTTATATCTATGGCTGAGCTATTCAGATTGAAACTGATCACCAACCTCTAGTGACTATTCTAAAGAAGCCTATCTATTCAGCTCCAGCAAAATTACAAAGAATGATGCTCAAATTACAGAAGTACAACTTCAAAATGGTCTGTACAAAAAGGAAACTTTATCTGGCTGATACCTTATCCTGATTGCCCAGAAATGCAATTGAATAGCTTGAAGCAAACAATTTTTCATTTGACTAATGGAAGTGCGTAATTTTTCTACCACGAGACTAGCTGAGAGATCATACAAAGACTGATCAATTTTGCAAAAGCTCAACCACTAGAATGGATGGCTGTTGAAGCAATCTAGTGTACCACCTAAAGTGCTAACTTTTCCTTTGAGATGAGATATTGGAAGATAGCATAATTTTTGAAGGTCCTAAGATTGTTCCTGCTTCCTTACAACATTGATGTATCCAGATGTTGCATTGTAGTCACCCAGGTTCCGAATCTACCAAAAGGGTGAGTGTATTTTGGCAGCCTCTGCTTAAAGTATTCAGTATGCAATAGTACTAAACTGCATTTGCCGAGAGAACCACTTCAGCCAAGTTAAGTTCCTGAACTACCTTGATCAACAGTAGCCACTGATAGTAATGCTAATTGTTCCACAACAATAAGTGTTGGTAGACTCTTATTCAAACTGGTTTGAGATCCATTTACTACCTAATCCAACATCCACTGCTGTTATCACTAAGTTTGAAATTTCCTTTCTCAGTCCATAGTAGTTATTTCTAACAATGGTAGTCAATTTACTAGTCCATTTCAGAAGTTTACAAGAGAATGGGTCTTTGTACATGTTACTAGTACACCAGAATATCCAGTCAAATGGACTAGCTGAGCATGCAGTACAGAGTGCAAAAGTTACTTGAAAGGGCAAAGCATGAGAATACCGATACCCCACTCACCTGCTCAGACTTCTATCTAGGCAAACCAGAACACTGCCTATTGGTTCCAGTTTGAGGCCTAAAGCTAAGAACAGGACCATTGGAGCCCAATTATTCAGGAAGCATTCTTTCAGAAGTCCAGCTATGATAAATCGAGCAGATTTCTTCATGCATTGAATGAGGATACAAACTGTGAAAGGTTTTGACTGGATTGGTCAAGTAACAGGTATATGTAGCGAGCAGAGATCCTACTTTGTAGACTCTGTGGGTGTGGAGTACAGGAGAAATCAGACCTCTTCCTGTACCAGAATCTATCACAGCATTGTTCTTGTGATGCACTCTAGTTCTCTGAGCATCCCAGACAATGTTCCTGTTGCAGAACGTGTCAACTTCTAGTTCCATTCCTGATGATCCTGATGTCCCTAAGGTTCTACATTAAGTAGACAGTCTGTTGCTAAATCTAATTCTAAGTTGTCACTATTTGGTCATATTTCTAGACCCAGTGTGAAATGCACTGCGACCTGGACATAATTGTATACGTGTGTCTGGCTCTGTAATTGCATGATGCAGAATTATTTGCATTGATTGCATGTCAACTGATGTCAATATTGCGTAACCTATTTCTGAGGGATGATTTAGATCAGTGTGCTATATCTTTTCAAGGACTGAATGTGCATATAAATAGCAAGCATGTGCTAGCTTCAGTGACTGTGCAGCCAGAGTGAGCATGTAAGAGTGTAATAGCTAGTTTGGATGTTTAAATTGGTCATTATGCCTCAATCCTGATGCTTGCAGGGTCTGTTCAAGCAGCTTTATGTACAAAGACTATTGCATCCTGACTTGAGGAGCGACATAGGGGTCCTAAGTCACACATTTTACTGTTAAGGAGGCATTCTGGGATGTTATCTGGGTTAATTGAGGGAGTGTTCTTGGCTTTAGTGAGCACAGCCAGTACGTGCTCCCTAGTTATAGTTGGCGAGATGTTTGAGGGCATTTTTAGGGGCGGTTGGTGAGAGGGGGATAAAGTTAGAACTGAATTTAACAGGTTTGCTATGTCACCAGGCTCTGGATGTGGCACTATGAACCACCAGTTCAGCACATTGCTTTGTGCTTCCCTTGAGGCTTCCGACATGGGTGAAGGCCTTGACCATCTTTCACCTGGGAGGCTCTTAACCTCCAAGTTTGCTTTGCTTGACTATTAACTTTGAGTTTTTATTCATAGAAATTACCTTTCCTGAATTTTTTCCTTTTTGTCTTGTTTAGTTTGGGATCATGCCACCAGGGTGGCTTACTTGTAGGTAGAGCAGCCATTGACTTTGCTGTAGAGAGTTTGAGAGGAATTCAGCATAGGCAGCAGTGTTCTCTGGGATTGGTGGTGCATTAAATTTTGACAGTCACTTAACAGGTAATTTGCCTTGGAATAGTTCCTAGCTGTTATGGTTTTAATGAAATTAGAGGTTTGAAGGAGGCAGCTTTTATGGTCTAACCTTGTCAGAGAGAACGAGACATTGGGAGAGGTGTAGCATTCTCCCGTCCTTGCAAGCAAGATGTCTTGTATATTGGAGCCTCTAGAGGGTGTATTTGCTCATCTAAGTCAAGGGTGTGTTTAATGTCTATACCTGTAGTTTGAGACCATGTACAATTCCCTGTCTATAGAATAATCAGTCTCCCATGAGCAGGGTGTTAGGTTGGATGGCAAGGGGCTGTAGTAGGTCCAAGTATGTATATTGAGCTGCGTGGGACTTGGAGGGTTGACCTATAGGTGGCTAGAATATGGTAAGAATGGTCTATGGTGACCTGTACATGCTGGAACTTCAGTACGTCATCCTGTTTGACCTCCCTAGAGGTAAGCTTGTTGCATATTGAGACAGCTCCACCTTTTAGCCACTGGCCGTGCAGCTACCGAAACATTGCACTGCTGGAGTACTCTGCTTTAAACCATGTCTTAACTGCACAGATGCCTATTCTTGAGCGTGAGGGCAGTCTCCTGGCATTGAGCAGTAATAACGAGGTTTAATAGCTGATTTTGCTATGTTGGTAAGCTTGTCAATTTGGCATTGACTAAAGGTACTGTGAAGTGGATAGTTTTTTAGCTAGTATTCAGAAGCCTAGAGAGGAAAGGTACAGACCTTCCTTTGCAAAGCAACATGGCCTGTTAACCATGTCTTACCAAGTTGATAAATATTGGATCCTTGAATGACTCCAAAAAGAGCTAGTTGAAATCAATATTTTTGTTCATGTGATCAGTGTAGTGGTGCCATAAGTGCAACTTAAATATTTAAGCAAGATTTAAATTATTTTTTGATGAAGTTAGTTGCTTGCAGTTCCACACCTCTGTCTGACATAAGATCTTGGTTGGTGGGGTAGCTCTTTGCTGGAAATGGCAGAATAGCTAAAGAGGCATCTAGTCCAAGCCAATACTGGAGCACTTTCAGAAACAATAGCTCAGTTTTAGTAGGGTATTGGGCAGAGACTGAATGCAATTTTAAGAAGGTAAATGTATCTGAATGGAAAAGCACTGAATTGCAAACTAGATGTGCATAACTAACTGTGTACACAATGACATTGAAAAGCTTTTGCAATTAAAACTATTGCAAATCCAGTTTTCTACCCTTGTATCTGATGGCATCTTCATCTGCACCAGTAACATTTGAAAGTGAGCTTTAGACCATTGCTAACACATCTGCTTTATATATGAACTTTGGCCGACTGAAATAATACAATGAAACTATAGGCTTTCATAGTAAGTTTCTCTAACTTCATGAAGTAACCATCTGAACAATTAAGGGAGTCTGGATTCTCCACTGGGAACTGCATTGTCTTTAACAATTAAAGCAAATGCTTTTTTTCCTCTGGGGAGCCCTCGTGTAGAACTGGCAGCCATCTTTAGTCTGATCTAGACCATCTGCTGGTATCCCTTTAATAGAACTGGGAGCTGAAGGGAATCTAATGGATCATGTACATCTGAAACCACTGAATTACCTTACAGTTATGGAATCAGGAATTTAAGGTGCTTATGAATTTAGATTTCAGTCCACCCACTGTTTGTAGGTAGTTTTCCAGACTTGCAGTCCAGTATTCTGTTGAAGGCATTGGCCCAAATTCCCAGTTGCCCATAATCTCACTCTGGTTAAGTGACTTGCTCAAGGTCACACAGGAGGCAGATGAGGGAATCAAACCTTGTACCACAAGAACTAAAACTCACACCCTTAGCTTTCTGGGCCAACTACCAGACATTTTTATGTTTTGAGGAATGCCTGTTTTTTGGATAGTTTACAGGGTCTGACTTTGGGTTTAATTCAAGCCAGTGATGCTCCATATATAGTAGTTTCTGAGATGGATTCCTCTTCCTGAAGAGGTTCAAGGTTCTGAATCTGAACAAGATGGAGGAACAGATGCAGGGTTTTCCTAATTTCATGTTCAGATTTGGAGAGCTTAGTTTCTGATACCACCTCTGGGTGGTTCTCTTAAACATTGTTACTTTTAACCGTTTTCAAAGGGAGAACACCGAGGTTTCCCAGTCCCCAAGAAAATAGTTGCAGAAGGATTTCCCAAAACCTACACCCATTCCTCTTTCTGCTTTAGTGTTACTGTCTGTAAGTTTCCTGATCAGCCAACTGCCCCTAAAAAGGCAGGATGTGTGAAGTTACTCTCTAAGCTTTGATGCACTATTCCCAAACCTGACCCAGCAGCTATAACTTGAGTTGATCCCACTGAAGCTGCTAATCTGATGAGAATGGGGAAAATTGATTGGTATGGGGGAAAGTGTATACATCTGCAACTGATTTTTCAGAATTTGTCAGGCTCCTATGTACTTTCTGACAAATTGTGAAAGTATGAGTAAATGTTTTATTTGCAGTTTCTTGTGATAATCCGCTTTAACTTGGTTTATGCACAGGTCACGAATTGTTTAGTGTGTGCATGACTTTCAATTGCATGGCTATGGCAACCGGTACTATTTTGTGGTTTGCATAGCTGATTTCTCAACCTCCCAGGTGTTAATGAGATTTTAAATCACCTTGACAGATTGTGTTTGGCCCCTTTGCTGCAGAGGTGAGGAGATGAAAGGGACAAGCAGGTCCAGGTAATGCATTTAAGAAATGACCAAGGGGATCAAAGTCTCAAACCTCCCAAGACCAAGGAAAGTAAGTCTGACTACTTCAAAAGTCCTTGTGACCCCCTTCCACCCTGGCCCCTTTCTCCCAGGAAGTCTGAATCTCCATTTTTTCCTTTGGCAGCAGATTGCTTAAGACATGGGTCTGAAAATCATTGATAAATGTTACAAGTGGCACTGAGAGGAAATTCCTCTCTTCCTGGGGGATATTCCTTAATTACCAGATCACTGTCCACTTCATCACATGCTGTTCGAAGGCTTGATGGAACCTTTCTCCTCACGGAACCTTTCTCCTTCCTAGGTGAGGAAAGGGTTTTAAACTATCTTCCTAGTGGCAAAAATGGGTGGAGACATTGTCTAGCTTTCCTTCCTAAACCTATTTCTGATGCTGCCTAAATTCAAAATATCACTTCACGGCCTGTTGCCTCCTCTTTCAAGTTTCTTAGCAGCACTATCCTAAGATTCTACTTGTATCTGTTCATCCAGACCTCAGACATTTAAGGTTCTGGATTATATTGGGTGTTCTTCCATATCACTGTTGCAGTATTCATTGCATTAGGGATCCCCTGCCAAGGGTGGCCTGATGTCTGGCCAATATTACCAAAGTCTTCAGGTTGCTTTAAGCTACACTGTTGTGGGCTCCTCTTGTAGCGCAGTTAAGGTGATGTTTGGCTGTACCATCCTCAGAACTTTGCCAGTCCAAACGTCATTGTTTGATCAGTTTGAATTTATGTTCTGTTGCTAGTTCACCTGGCCATTGCAGATGTGCCTCACTGGGGTTCTTTTTTTACTTGCTGTGGGGTTTCATGTTATCCAAGAAGGGTAAATGCTAGTGTGGGAGAAATTCCCTATAAAGACTACCACTGCCAGTGTCTTTTGGTGTGGTGCATCTCACAACCATACATAGTATTTGCCAGGCTTTTGTACCAATAAACATTCATAGTGCACTCGTTAGTGCTGTAGCTTGAAAATCTGTGTATTAAGCTTGTGAAAGACACAGCTCTGAGGGGCAGCTGTCAGTGAAGGCCAAGAAGCCTAGGCAGGAATCTTCTGCTGTTCAGCCTCTGCCGAACATCTCTCCAGAGTTGAGTGAATGCATTCCTTTGCGACTGGGTTGCAGGCCAGCAGGGGTCAGACTTCAGCACATCAGAGTAGGCTTTGCAGATGCCCATTTGGAATGCTCAGTGGGAAGAATGGCTGATTATTTCTGAGGGGCCTAGGGGTGTTTGTCTCTACTACCATTGATTGCTGTCCTGAGTCAGAGCCTTCCAAATTTTATAAGGCAGACATCCCATTGAAGAAAAAGCAAAAGACTAAATGTATTTGTCCTGCTCCTAAAGATCTACAGAGTAAATGGCAGGCCTTCACTTGGGGGTTTTATTGCTTTAGCACTGAAACCATCTGTTTGTTCAACCCCCCCCCCCCATCCCTCTACTCCCCATAAGACCCATGAGACAGGATTCCTCTGAGGAGGAGCTGGATTCAGATGAAGAATCTGTTGCATACTTTTATATTTTTTCTCCTTTGGAGTATTGATCAGAGGAAGAGGAATCTACCAGTCCTGATGCTCCCTTTGAAGAGTTCTTTTGGGGACGGTCTCCAGGATGATCAATTGGGATTGTGCCCAGGTATACGATACTGAGTTGCTGCAGATACATTCATAAACCCTGCTATTCCTCCTGTTTTCGCTGCCTTGTTGGATGCATTTTCCAGTGCTTCTAAGGCTTCAGACTCTCTGCTCCCAAGAAACCCAACAATTTCTGTAGGGTGCCTGGGGACTAAATGTTTACGCTAGTGTCCTCCTAACCCCTTGGTGGTGTCTGTAGCTTCTGACAAGCTCTCAATTGTCAGGTTATGATCTTCTGGACTATAAAACTCCTCTTCCCCTGTTAGGGACTTCCAGGTGGCTCGTCATTCCAAGTGTAGTTAATGCAGCAGATGCTTCCTCTAGGACTGCTGCTTTTGGGTCATTGATGAGGTGTTCTTGGCTTTAGCTACAATCATTACCCGAGATTAAGGTTAAGTTAATGGATGTCCCCCTTGATAAAAACGTGTTGAGAAGCTGCTGCTATGTGCAAGTCCCTTCAGAATAAGGGTAAGGCATTACAGGAACTAAAACATGTTTTTCTCCTGTGCCTAAATCTGAGAAACTGCCCCAATAAGCCAGCCTTTGTTTGCAGGCAATCTCGCCCTCCGAAGGGCAAAAATTGTGGCTAGTGGGCAGCTTCTGCTAAGGCAATGCAGATGTCTGGGCCTCAGTCTCCTTTTCAGATAAACCAGGTGCTATCCAACTGTTATTCTTCCCAGCCATTTTCCTCCTCCTTTGCCTTTTTCCCCTCTGTTCTTGTTTGGCTGCAGATTACCCAGGATTCCTGGGTCCTGTCCATTTATTCAGGGATTTTTCATGGTTGGGAAATCACTTGCCCCTTTTATGGGTATTCCCCTGCCCAAACAGGAACAACTCTCCTTTCCAGAAGTGCTTCAGGGCATTTTGACTTGGGGTACTATTCAAGAGGTACCAGTGTCCCAAAGGAGGAGGGAGTTTTAAGCCAGGATTGTTTCTAGTACCCAGAAAAGAGGGTACTTGGAGACCAATTCTAGACCTGTCATCTAAACAAATCTCTAGTGTGTACCCTACTATCAAATCTTGTCCCTTAGGACTGTTCCCTGTGTTGCTTCCTCAGGCTTATATGGGGTGTCTGGATGCTCCTTTCCATATCCTAATACATCCCCATTTCAGGAAGCTTTTGTTTCTCTTGCTTCCTGGCATTTTCAGTTCTCTACTTTGCCTTTTCTAGTGCCCCAAGGGTATTACCAAATGCCTCACTCCTGTGATTGCTTTTTTGCAGGATTCAGGGGATCCAAGTATTTCCTTACTTGGACTATCTTCTGTTTCAGGCAATCTCTCCAGAGATCCTGTTCCAAAATCATTTTGCGGTTTCCCTTTTGCAATCCTGGTGTTCACTAAACTTCAATAAGTATTTTGACTCAGGACAATGTTTTCCTGAGGTGCAGGATCCGGGCAGTGCTTATGCTGGCATTTCTGCCTCCTCCCAAGGCGTTAACACACCTTTCCTTTCAAACTCCTCTTCTGGCCTTTATTACAGCCAGGGAGTTTGAGAGCTCTTATTGGCATCCACCATCCCTATGCTTCCTATGGCCAAACTCCACATGAGAAAGTTTGTGGCTTCTGATGTCAGTTTGGCTTCAACATGCACATCCCCTAGAATTTTTAGTTCCTCTTCTACCTTCCTTCAGGAAGGAACTTCAGTGGTGGATTCATCAGTTCTATAAATCCAGGACTCCCTTTTCATTTCGCTCTTCCCTATGAGGAGCTGTTCAGATGTGGGATGGGGAGCAGCTTTTTGTTTCCTTAAGCTACAGAGGGTGTGGTTGTCTGCAACAGAGCACATCAATGTCAGAGATGAAGGCTCTTCTGGTGCTTCAGGCTGTTCATCCTCTTCTCCCAAGGACCTCTCAAAGTATTTACAGACACTACCACAGTGATGTGGTATGTAAGCAGATGGGGGGGGGGGGGGGTGAGATTTTTTGCCAGTTCCCACTCCTGCTGTGGGAAGTTGCTGTCCAGTATCTAGCAACACTTCAGGCAATTTACATTCCCTCCGGTCAAATCTGTGACACTCTGAACAGGTACTTGACTCAATCCTATGAATGGATGCTTCATGAGGATGTCTGGGCATTGTCCACCAGTGGGGTACTCCTCAAATAGATCTTTGCCTTCCCTCTGAACAGACAACTTGCTCTTTTTTGTGCTGGAGTCCCAAGTTCTCTGGTGTGGAAGATGAACTCCACTTTCTTGGGAGGGGATGTTTCTTTGCTTTCCCTCCCCTTCCCTCACATTCCAAAAGTCCTGTTCAAAATTCAACAGAACACTCCCAAAATCTTGTTGGTGACTCACTTTTGGCCAAGACAGCATTGGGTTCCCTCTTCTATATTTAGCCAAGGGCAATAATTACAAGTTACCTCACAGGGAGACCCGCTCACAAGCTGGAATGTCTCATCCATTCCCACTTGTCCACTCAACTAACACTCTGGGTGATGGGAGTTTTATTTCATGTGTGTTTTTTTCTGAGGACATGCTTGGAGTCCTGAAGGAGGCCAGGAAACCAATACTAGAAAATCATACTTCACCAAATGAAGGTGATTTTCTGTTGTCTTGTAACCAGGATCCACTTTCTGTGGATGTTTCTTTGGTTCTGTTGTGTAAATTGCTGAATGCTGGGTTGGCTCCTTCTGTTAAGGCCCACTTAACTGTCTGCCTTTTATCTCGCTGTTAGATTTGAGGCTAAGATTCCTAAAAGGAGTCCTTCATATTGGGCCTCCCAGGAAACCTGTTCCCCTTCCATGGGATCGTAAATTTGTTTTGGATAAATTGACTCTGGCTCCTTCTTGAGCACGCAGCTTCAGCTTCCTTGAAACATTGCTCTTGGAATAATATCTCTTTTGCCAAATGGGTGTCCGAGCTTCAAGCCCTTATGGATTGTCCTTTTTTTTTGTTTACTACTAGTCCTGATACTCGAGACCATACTAATACTTAAGCTCAAGGTGAATGAGCTGCCCCTTGATCAGTTTATTCATTTGCCCACCTTTTTCCCTTCTCAGTCTGCCAGTGAGAAGGTGCTGCACATGGATGTGCATAAGCTGTTGGAATTTGATCAGCTTTTTTTCTCCAAGGGTTGTGGATACTAACTCTAGTCTTAAGGCAGCAACCTGGACTTCTGTGCATACATTTACCAAGAACTACAAGTTGGATGGAATCTCCGGGGCTAGAGCTGACTTTTCTAGGGCCATCCTTCATGGCTTCCTAGACTGCTCTACTCTTCCTTTCTCCTCCCACGTTTCTTCCTGAGCTTTGGCAGTCTCCCTAATGAATCCTGCAACAGTGATATGGAAGGACATGGCACAGTTTAAAATCTTGCCATAATGGTACATCACCTCTTCACTGGCGCATTTACTCCCTCCTTCCACAGTCTGGTCTGCTTCTCCTAGATTTGCTGATTGTCTTTTTTTCCTTTTCCTTGGACTGATGTTCCTACTGGGGCTCTGGTCTGAGGATTGTATGTCTGGACATCAACTTCATGCCTTACACTATGCAAGGAGCATAGATGTTTAGTACAGTGTACCTTAAAGCAACCTAAAGGCTTTTGTATACTGGCTGGATGTCACGCTGCCCTTGGAAGGGAATCCATAATGAATACTGCAACAATGAAGAGAATTTTTACCATTATGGTAAGACTTTACTTTCTCATCCTTACCCTTTGGATGATCCACTGCACCAAGTGTCTAGCTCCAGTTATAGCTCATTGTAGGCTACAGGATGTCTACACTTTTCCATATTTAATAACGGACTTATCTTTGCAGTGTCTGTCTGGAATCTCTCTCTCAGATGAGAAATCTCTATACAAGCTAGGATTCCAAGAGAACATTCAAAAGTTCTCTACTCCATGCAGAATTGTGTTCCTGAGATGTCAACGAGACACCAGTTCAGATTTCTTCCACAAGGTGAAGTAGATTTCTAAGGTTTTATTGTGAGGGAATACCATAGGATTTTGGGTCTCATGGCATTTGATTCTCGCGATTGCCCTGGCAAGATTCCACATGAGATTGTGGTATCTGATCTTTGGTCCCCGCATGAACACCCTTTTCAAATCCCAGTACCAGGGTTTGTCATTTGGCAGAGAACAGATATCCTTAAATCCAGGTCTACCCTTTCCCTTCCCTGCTCCAAAGCAGTCCAGTCCACCACAGATGCTTGGGCTTTGCTTGGGAGTAATTTCAGGAAGGATAAAATTGCAGGGGGTGTGGGACACCAAGAATAGATGGAAACACAAATATCAACAAGATGCTTGCACTGATCAATGCACTCAACATTGAACCATCTTTTTCCCCAGGACCTCTTCAAGTGCCGACAGACTTAACACAGTCGTGTGGTAAAGAAGCAAGGGGGAAACTGGTCTTACTACTTTGTAGACCAGCCATGTTTACTTGGGATGTAGCTGCACAGCTGTCTCACTCAAGATCTCTTGTATTCAGAGAAAAACTGGCTGAATAGGATCAAGGCATGGAAACTAGATCAGTAGGTTTTCCAAAATTTTGATCCATCTGTGGGCAGTTCCTCAAGCAGACTTATTTGCCTCCTTTACAATCAAGTGGCAAGATTCAGTTCCAGGACTCCATGCAAGAATTCCTGGAAGACTGATTCCTTTTTTCCTTTGGTAGGAATGTTTGTGCGCTGTAATACCCTTTCCACTAATCCAGAGGACTTCTGAAGGTTCAGAAGGAATCCCCGAATGATCATTGTGGTGACTCCTTCCTGGCCCAGGTAACAGTCTCCCTTTTGGAAATTGACAGGGGCAATTACCACAAGCTTCCTCAGATTGGATCTACTCGCACAAGAACAGGGGGGTGTTTGATAAACCCAGACAAACTTCAATTGACTGGATGCCAGGGTTTTAATTGATTTTAGGCGCCTGTTTGCAGAGTATGTGCAGCAAGTACTAATGGATGCAAAGTCTGCTGCTAGAAAATCCTACATTAGTAAATGGAAAATGTTTTCCAGTTGATGTAAAATACCAGCACCTATTCAGGGCTAGTTCTCTGGTTCTACAGTATTTGAGTTACTTATCCTATGGTCTTCCTTATTGCTTTGTCAAGGTTCATTTCTTGGCTATTTCTGCATGTCTGCCCATGGATCATTCTCTTTCAATGCAGTCTTGTGTTAAAATGTTCTTGAGTGGGGTTTTTGCATACCAGGGATACAAGAAGCCAGTGGCCCCTCCTTGGGGTCTTTGTTTTTTTTTTTTTTTTTTTTTTTTGAGAAACTAACACTTGTTCATTTGAACCAGCTAATCTGGCTGATTTGAGTTCAACATGTCAAGCAAAATCAGTAAAATCTGTTTTTCCATCTATAAGAAGGGTAGCAAAGTTGCAAGCTCTTATGGCGAGTTAACGTTTTCCATAGGGACAGGATTTCTTTTAAAACTAATACTTTTATGCCTAAAGTGGTAGCTAAGCTTACATTAACCCAAACTGTCCATCTCCCATCGTTCTTTCCTGTACCTAAAAATGAGGAAGACTACTAGTAGCTTGGATGTCCACAGGCAACTCTAGTACTATATTGACACATCATTCAGATCTTTGGATAAATTGTCCCTTCTTACCTTCACAACACGTGAACCACTTGTCAAGACAATTTCTAAATGGTTGTCCAAGGCTATTGCCTTTTGTGACACCCTATCTGGAATAATTTTATGACAACGTTCACTCTGCCATGGCCTTGGCTTCATCTATGACTGAAAGGGTTTCCTAGAAGCTGCTTCTTAATCCTCTGTATACTTTTAAAAATCATAAACTTAATTCTTTCTATAGGGCCAGGTCAGACTTATTCTCCAGGGGCTCCTGGATTTTCCATCCATCTTCCAAATGTTAGGTAATGTAGTGTAGCCATATAACTTAGGCTATTGCAGTAGTAATCAATGATGAACATATAGTGCAAGTTAAGCTTACCATAACATTAGATGTTCAAATGATCATTACTGCAGTAGCCACTTCAGTCCCCCCTTGTTTTTTGGTGTTTCATGCCAGGTTGTGGACTTGTTCCTAGCATTGCCCTTTCAGGGCTCAGCCTCCCTGTCTGCTGTCAAAGTTCTGAAGGGCTTTGCACCCAAATTTGTCACTTAATCAGCTTGACTCAAGCTGTCTGACTGGATGTATGGAAGGTGATGAACCATAAATTACAAATCCCCTCATTGAGGACTGTTTAACCTTTACTTATGCTACAAGTTGTAATGTACTATATTGATCTGGACTGACACAGTGGCAGCAGTGCGAGATGCTTAGTCTAGCAACTTACCAAGGCTGTTTGTATATCTGGTTCAGAATTCTAAACCTCTCTAGATCCATTTATAGGCAATTTAGATTTCAGTTTTTGCATAAGGTTTGGTATGCCTTTTTCAAACAGTCTAACTTGCCATATGTGGCATGGAAACCTTCCAGAATCAGATGCCTGGCAGGTGCTTCTACTCCCTTTTCCAGATGTGTATTCTCTCATAGCCTACCACAGCTATCAGTGGTATTTAAAATATCCAGTTATACAAGAGAATGGCACCATTTTCTGATTCATTAAACTTCCATGAATAGATGGTTAAAAAGAAAAGCGCCATAACTAGTGAGGGACCCCAACAGGCTCTTGACGCATCATTGCAGTCATGCAACAAATGTAAGATCTCTGCAAATGAGGAATACTCCATAGCAGTAGTCAAATACTTCTGTGAGGAGGAAAAGAGAAACTAAAGCCAGCTGAAGGTGAATGAATGCCCAAATTGGTGGTTACCTGTAAATGCCCAATATTGGTAGCCATCAGGGTAAATGGCTGAGGCTTAAGGTTGCTGATGTCTGAAGTCAACATACAAGTATCCCCCTTTATTTTCCTGCAACGTCTGGTAAATAGATGAAAATAGGCTAGCTTTAGCTGTGCCTGCACCTAGCAATAAGTAATTGAAAACAGCACCCCTCCAGTCTTATTGGCTCCTACCAAGGTACTGTTTGCTGAAGAAATGTTTGTCTAAAGGATGATGTGCCTTAATTTCTTAGTATGACCACCTCCCCCTTTCCTTGCTTCAGATAGTGAGTGTAACCATCTTACAATATTCCATATTCATGGAGTGTATCTGTCGGACAGATTTGTTCAGACCTCAAATATCCCAAATCTTTTGATAGGGCTATTTAAGCTATTGGTAAAAAGATCACTGCATTCAACCTAGAACAGTGAACTTGCCCAGTGTTTAAGAATAAATTGTTAAACGTGCATTTGATACTGCTGCTTTCTATAACCTCATCTAATCCTTGGTAACAGTGTAGTAACGCTGGGTATCCTCTCCTTGATCTGGTAAGTGTCCTGCTTATAACCATTTATATACATACACTGATGCAAGTCCTAATAAAACTGGCTTGTAGAGGGACTTCTCTACTAGGAAATGGAATAATTTAATTCTAAAATCTAACATGGGTATACATTTCAAGTGCCTGTTCCAGCTTGGCAGAAAGTTAATTGTATCCCAGAACCATCGTCTTAGAACAAATTTAGTTATATGGCAAGGAAAAACAATTTCACCAATTTTATTCGGTTCAGATCTCATCCTTTCAGAGAAATTTCTCAACCTACTGCTCTAGACCAAGTGCACTTACTAGCTGTAGTTAACCTTGATTATCACCCACAGTTACTTCTGACAGTCTTGCTGAGGTCAGTAAAGTGTCAGTAAAGTGCTATAACGTACCCAGTAACTAAAGTTAACCCATCTCCCAAGCATTTTATAGGTGGTTACTGGGCTATTGACCTGAAGGTCTTTATAAGCCTAGCTGTGTGCACCTAGTATAATACTAGAGAAACCAATATAAAGGGTCTTGCCTAAACTTGAAGTCTTAGTAATGACCGTCCATATCTAGGAGGGTCATAAATGAAATCCCTGGCAGAGATTTATTTCCCATCCAGTCCTAGGTTCATAGGTAGGTACTAGGCTATCTGCCTGAACCTTTATAAGCCTTGCCAGAATGTGTTGGCTTTCGCTGCCCCCTTAGATTAGTTCCCTGTGCCTCTGTCCAGCAGAGCCATTGAAGTGATCCCTGGGGCATACTTTTTTCTCATCCACTCATCAAGGTCTCTTATGAAGAGAGTTAGCGAGGAGCTCCACCTAATGTAGATTGAAATCTTGTTCCAGAGCATGGGAAATCTCTGGGACAGGAATCTATCCCTCCAGCATGTCCTATTGTGGTGAGGTTTAGATCCCTGGAGCGTGTGGCTCAAGGGGATATGGTTTTCTTTAGGTGGAGCATGTCCATAAGTTCTGGGTTGGACATGGCCTTGTACATCAGGCAGAGATCACCTCTGAGTAGGCAGTATGCAACAGAGTACAGCTGGAGTTTCTTCAGTCGAGCTGCATAGGGCATCTGCTTGAGGCCAGTGATCCTCTTGGTGAGGTACTTCTGTGGTCTTTCCAGTTGTTGCAGGTGCCATTTACATCCAAAATAGGGCATTGTACTCTCTCTGGGTCTGAGTGCTGCGTAGAGGGGCCCAATGACCTTTTGATCTGGATGCAACCCCTTATGATTTGGTGGGCCACATAGGATGTTCTAACCACTTTGGCAATGTGATCATCAAAGGAGAGGTTACTATCTACTTGGGTCCCCAGATCCCTTATGACTTCCATATTTAGGGGGCTACCACCTATGTGATAGTTTGGGTACTTTGTTTTTTCCAAAGGGGATGACTATGCACTTTTTGGCATTTGGCTTGAGGCCATGGTTTTGACACCAGGTATCTGTCTGAGACCCTTTTGGAGGATGTCAGTCGGCCAGAGTCCATTATAGCCCCTAGTTTGCAGTAGTCTGCTAACTTGGTCAGCCATAGTCCTCCTGTGCTTGCCTGTACCTCTGAAGTATATACTGAGCAGGAGGGGTCCTAGGACTGAGCCCTGGGGAACACCACTTATAACCAGTTTAGTCAGACCTAGCTCCCACAACTCTCACCATGTGGGTTCTGTCAGTGAGCCAGTTGGTAACCCATCTCGTGACGTAGGTGTTTTATGTTCAGGCTGGTGAGCTGGTCTATACCAGAGTGGGGAATGGTGTTGAAGGCCTTTGAGGCCTAGGTAGGCTGTGTGGACCAACTTTCCTTTGTCTATAGCCTTGGTAACTGCCTCAGTCCACCAGGTTTAGGAGGCATGATCTGCCCTTAAAGCCGAACTGGGTAGGGTCCAGTGTATGGAGGTTCCCAATGTCTGTTAATGAGATCCATGATGTGCTCCATAGCTTTGCAGACCAAGCTAGTCAGGCTTATAGGACGATAGTTCCCAGGGTCCATTGTGGCTCCCCCTTTTGTGGAGTGGAACAACCATTGCTGTGTGCCACTCTGGGCCCATAGCCTGTGGAGAGGCTGAGTTTAAACTGTGTGTTTAGGTGAGGGGTCAGTTAATCTTTGAGCTTGTGTGAGACGCAGCCTGGGACCCTGTCCGGTCCCATTGATGTGTTTTTGGCTTTCTTCTGGTATAGTTATGGGCCCTTTTGGGGGTGATAGGGGGGTCAAGTTTGCACTGAACCTGTCTTCCAGGATTTTGGCTATATCGGTTGGTTGTGTATTTTGTCATTCTGCACCAATTCTGAGCAGATCTGAGAAGTGCCACTTAGATTCTTAACATAGCTAAAGAATGCCTTGTGGTTATCTTTGGAGTCCATGGCAATTTTTCTTTCAAAGCTAGCCTTTGATTTTGAGGGAACTTAGTTTCTTGCTGATACTGATCAGGGATGGTCTTCTCTTCTTGGGATTTTACTTCTGTACTAGTTTCCTCCTCCTATTGTATAGCTTGTTTATGGCAGGGGTCAACCAGACTGGTTTCCTTATCTTGGCGGAGTGAGTCTTGGTTTTGTTTGGGCTAGCAGCGTGATCCATGCATTCTTGTAGGTGCCTGTAGAGTGCATTAGTGAAGGATTTTGCAGCTTGGACAGTGTTATCCTTTAGCACAGGGGCTTTAAAACTTCCCACCTTGATCTTAAACTTTTCAAAAGTAAACTTCACGTTACTTTTCACTGTTTCTTTGACCGGGGGTGGTGGCAGAATGTGGTGGAATGGGATTAGTTTATGGTCAGATCTAACAGAGGGGTTGACGTCTGGTGTGGAACACCAGTTGCCCATGTTGGTGATGACCAGGTCCAATGTTACCTCTGGTGGCAGTGTTGACCAGTTGATCCAGGGCATTTGAGTTTATAAATTCTATGAAATGTTGGGCAAGGGAGTTTGTACTGGAGTAGTTCTTCCAGTTAATGTTTGGGTAATTGAAATCGCTCAATATCAGGGTGTTTGGTAGGACCTTTGTTTCCCAGTGTATCCAGGAATGTGGAGTGGGTGTCCTGGGACTTGGTGGGTGATCTGTAGCGAGCTATAATTTGAATAGCAGTTTTGCCTGTTGCACGTGGATGATCTCTGAAGCATCGTGCTGTGCCACTAACCTGGAGGTGTGTGGGTATCCTTGATGAATATGGATACTCCCCCCACCTTCTGTATTTCAGTCCAGGTTTTGTGGCCAAAATGTATGGTATGAGTTGTAGCCTGGTAGTGCTGGGGTAATCTCTGGAGCCTTAAACCCAGTTTCTGTTACTGCACAATACTGAGGAGTGCCTAAAGTGCGTGCGTTTTGAGGTTTAGACTTCTGGTATTGAGTAGCATCACCTTTTTTTTTTTTGTTGCATGTGCTATTTACGGCGGTGGGTTTGTCTTTTGAGCCTTGCCTAAAAAAGGCAGTATGGGGGTGGCAAGAGCCTTGGCCAGTATTCAAAAGCCTAAGGGTGACCGGTGCAAGCTTGTCTAGTGAAGCAGCGTGGCTTGTCTAGCATGTCATTCCAGGCTGACACACTGGATCCCCTTTGACACCTGAAGTTTAGCCAGTTGTTGAAATTTATTTTTTAATCTATACTGTGGTATTCTTGGTGAGGGCAGGATGCTTCTGTCATACTGGCCCGGGCTACATGATCAGAGCTCCTCCATGTAGTCCAGGGAGGTACGGCTCTGGTCATTCACACCAACATGGACAATGACAGTCATATTTGTACTTGTTCTGGAGTGACCAGAGTGCTTGTGTTATGTGGCGGATCCTGGCACCCGACAGGCAGCTAACAGTAATCTTGTTCAGCCTAGTGAGTGAGAAGTCTGTGCCTGACTATAGTCTCCTATTACTAGTGTGTTGTGTACGTTTTGCCTTAAGGGCTGTGATTGCATGGCACACTGGTTTTGTGAAGTATGTTTCATGGTTTGTGTTGGGGGGGGGGGTTGCTTTGGAGGTCTCTGTTGCTTTTGCAGATTTTTATTTAGAGCCTGAGTAAGTTTTCATGTATTTGTGTGTTTGCCGGTGCTGGTTTCATAGGTCTATGTGAGACTGGTGGTGTGATGCAAGTAATTCTCTTTTCCTCTTGACTGCCTAGTCCTGTCTTGGGTTGAGAGAGCTTAGCCTCCAGTTTAGCTGTATAATTGCATCTCTCGCATGTATTAGAGTTTGGTGGATGGAGAGGGTTGTCTGTGCATGAGGCAATTGTAACTTGCCTCAAAATGCCCAGATTCACCAGTTGGACTGGAGTGCACCTGAAACTGCCCTTTGGACATGCTTGGATAGGTACAGTGAACTGTTTTACTGATTGGCTGGTAAGGTCGAATAGAGAGCCTTGTCCTTTACAGTATAGGATGGTCTAGTGCTAAGGTTTATTAGTGCTTGCTATGAGCT
This sequence comes from Protopterus annectens, assembly GCF_019279795.1. Lineage (NCBI taxonomy): Eukaryota > Metazoa > Chordata > Ceratodontiformes > Protopteridae > Protopterus > Protopterus annectens. The sequence goes on along the minus strand of NC_056739.1, from coordinate 1,202,501,259 downwards.
TTGAGCAAGTGCTGGGATGAGAAGTGAATGGTTTGAGTGCTTAAGCTGAAAGTTGGTCTAGTTCCAAGGGAAAAATTAAAGAGTAAACTTTGTGGAGCCGGGAGTAGTTGTACCCTAGCTAACCGGCATGCAAAACCACACAAATGCAGGTTTTATAGCAGGGAAATGAAAGATATTAGCCCAAAATGGCCAATAAACTACTAATTTCTGGGCTGAAACTACTTCTCCAGGGGCATATAGGCTGCTCAAAGCTCCCTCTCACAATGAACAGAGAAACTTCCTCCTATCCAAGTAAGGTATGGGCAAACAAACTTGTAACAAAGCTCTGAATTCAGCACTAACCTGAAAACTGGACTATACTAGCTTAGGTGGGAAAAAAGTATTTTTTCGTCAGAAAATAAAGCAGATACAATCAAAAACTCTTTAAATGCACATAAATAGCTATCGCACGTGTAGCCTACAACAGTTAAACAGGTAATTTAAACACAAACTACTTCGTTTGAGCTACATATTGTACTTATTTTACTGCCTGCACTTTTAACAAGCTTTTTAAACTGCAAACTCTAGAAAATCTGCATTTTAGGCGGAATTGGCTAAAGGCAGCAAGAAAATGCAGAAAAATATTTAATCACTCCAAAGTCTCTCGTCATCGATGTAGTCATCCAGGCTACACTTAAATAGGGTCATAGAGGGGCTTTTTGAGCTGGTAGTCTATTCCAGAGGAGTGAACCTCAGACTCCTCTCTCAACCTGGCCTGTGACAAATAGGACCTGCTGAAGATCCCTAGTGTGGGTGACCCATGTCCCATTTGACTTAAAGATGTGCAGCATTTCCATTGGGTTTGGATCAGAGATTGCTCTGTAGGCCAGGCACAAGTCTCCCCTAAGTAGTCTGTATGCTACTGAGTACAGGGACTGTGACTTCGGTCTGTCAATGCATGATGTGCTGGAGACCCTGAATTTTCTTTGTTAGAAATCTGAGGTCTCCTGTTGATGCAGGTGCCTGGCAAGGTACATACCAGAAGGATCATTGTGTTCCATTATTGGCCTGATGAGGGTCAAACACAGGTGTTATGACCACTTTCACTCTTGAGGCAATGGCTTTACTAACGAGGTGTGCTGTAGAATGCAGTAGACACATGGCCAAAGTTTAGGCTACAGTCAGCTTGCAAGTCTGTCACTGCAGAGTTATTACTTGGGGTATTAATATGGTAGTCTTCAGGAATATCATTTTTACTGAAAGGACGATGCATTTTTTTCATTGAGTTGGTCTATGGATTTGGCACCAATCATTGATTTGTGCAAGTCCTTCTTGAAGTATATTGACATTGTTTGAGGATTCAATGATTGCACCTAATCTGCAGTTGGCAAATTTGGTCAGCCACAGCCCTTGTCTTGGCCTGAACTTCTAAGTATATTCCAGACAATAGGGGGCTCTGCACTGACCCCCTGTGGAACCCCACTGGTGACAGGTCTGTAAAGTCCCCAAGTTTGAGTGCGATCTGTTGGTGAGCCAGTTAGCAACCCACCTGATGACACTCCCATTTGAATGTCAATTAATGATGCCAAAATGTTGGAGTCTGTCGAAGGCTTTTAAGTAGGTAAGTAAGGTAGGCTGTATGCACAGATTTGCCTTTGTCTATGGCTGACTTTTTTTGAAGTTCACCAGGTTTAACGGGCATTACCTCAAACCATACCTCTCAACCTGGAAACATCAAAAATCTGGACAAGGCCCGTGAAAAATAAGTACATATCTGTACACTGATTAGCATAAAATTTGCATACATAATTACGTAACCCTGTCCACTCCAATGGAATTGTAGGAAACCAGCTTAGGACAACCAAAATATGGCACCAGAATCCCCCTGCAGCCATTCCAATGTTCCACTACCTAGTTACGCCCCATTTACAGCGCACTTGTTAGACTTGGAGCACATTTTAAATTTATTGTTTGAACATTTTTCCAGTAGGCAATGAAACAAAATGCATGAACCAATAATGACAAAACTGCCCAATTCATAACATTTCCATCATAAAAGTCTACTTACACACACTTTCCTCATGTGTCTCAGCAGCTAAGCTCAATGTTCCTGTTCTTCTCTCTCTCAGCACTGGGGGTATTTATCTATCCAAACCAACAGCAAATACATTAAAATATCAATCAACTATATTTATCAAAATAATATCAAACAAATTCTAAAAAATCCAACTAAAGGTGGCAAAATCTTTCATGCCCTACTGAGAAATTCAGGATCTTTCTGCTCCCCAACTACAGTTATAATCTTAGTAGCAAAGGCCACAGTAGTAGTATCAAATTGAAGCATAAATCATTTTTCTTAGACTTTACTAAAGGAAGCTATGATGCAACAAATGATACTTGTGAAAACTATTTGGGATACCACCCTCAATGACCCAAATATGTTCAGGATTTAAATGAGGTTGTTTAGCACCGATCACAATGGATCAATTTTAGACACAGCTCAGGTGAATGCAATCACATCAGTTACAAAGGCAAGTAAAATTAGATAGTAATATTGTACATAGAATAAATCAAAGTAATGGACACTTTCAACAACCATAATATATAAATTATACAATGTATACACTGCACTTCCCAAAAAGTTGAAGCCAATGAATCTTATTCACCTCCCAACAAGGGACTAGATTGCATTTACAAATTAGAATAAGGCCAGTAAGCCCTACATTCCTATTACCTACTACTTCTGCAGCTTAAAACAATAAATTATTCAGAAAATTAGTTATGAATTTAGCCAACATTGTGACAGGAAGAAAGTAATTTGTATTGCAATCTGGTTACAATTAACGGTTTACATAAAGTAAAGTCATAAACACTTGAAGTCCACGACAATGTCTCTCCAGCTTCCAGTACCTCAGCTTTTCACAAATTTGCACTTGTAAGTAAACTGATTGCTGTGAACGTTTTCCTTTTTTCTTTTCATGCAACATCACTTCAGCGGTTTTATGCAAGTTGTACATTCTAGTAATGATTAGCTTGCTGATGTTACCCCAGCCTATTGTGGGACTATGCAGCAAAGTATAGTGAGAAAAATTAGGAATTGATCAAGGAATCACTCTAGCATACAGAAGTGACTGCATTTGCAGGTTACTGACAACAGAGAACTAGCTTATCAAAGAAAGGGAACATGTATGATAAAATGAATGTAAGAAAGGCAAAGGTACAGAAGGACCAAGTTAGAACATTTTTAATTAACCAGCCTTGCTGGTCAGTGTTTTAGATTACTGCCATGCAAAAATGATCTACAAAGAATAAGAATAATATTAATAAGTAAACAAAAATATACTGAAAAACATTGCAAGAGTCTAATAAAAATGCATTTTCTAGCTGAAGTCAGAAGGACTAGCCACTTTTCCCTCAAGTAAAAACAGTGAAACTAAATGCAGTGAACACTTAAATTAGAAGCAAGATGTTGACAACAGTATAGATAGGCACATGAATCTCATAAATAACAAAAGCTATGAAATCTAGGACTGGCTCAAAGTACATGAGCTGAGCACCCAACTACACTGCAGGTAACCTATGCTCAGGAAAGATCTGGATCTGTTGAGGAATGGGGGCAGCTAAGTTCAAAGTTCCTTGTCTCATCGTCTCTCTCTGCAGCCAAGTCAAAAGTTCCTTGTCTCATCTCTCAGCAGCTAAGTTCCTGGTCTCTCTCACTTTCCTCGTCTCTCTTTTTCTCTCTCTCTCTCTCTCTCTCTCTCTCTCTCACACACACACTTTCCTAGTCTATCTCAGCAGCTAAGTTCATTTGCTTGTCTTACCCAGCTCCATTCTCTTGATCGTGGCAGCTTATTCCCAGCTCATCTCACTTGCAGCAGCAAAATTCTACCATTCCCAGCTTGTTTCTCTTGTTCCATTCTCACTTGTAGCAGCTAGGCGCCATAAATGTACGCATGTTATTGTTTGAGCTAGCTGAGCTCAATTCCGACAGGTTAGCAGGCTGATTTAATAGAGCTGATATCGCGCACATGATGTCAGCTCAAAAAGCTGGGGGGGGGGGGGCAGATTTAACAGCCCAGGAAATCGGAAATGAAGGGGTGCTACTCAGAATCGTGGCACCCCATGATTTGGACCCCAAAACTCTGTAAAAAGAGTAGTTTGGGATGGTTGGGAGGTCTGCCTCAAACAGATGCCCTACGCAGACAGTCTCAAACTCTAGCTTTACTCTGTCTGATATTGCCTACTCGGAGGCAATCTCTGCCTAACATACAAAGCTACATCAAACCCAGAGCTGTTGGACATGCTCCACGTAAAGAAATCCCGATCCCTCCGAGCTATATGCTCTAGGGACCTAAACCTTGTCACCACAATAATGGTGGAGGGATATATTCTTGTCCCAGAGACTTCACATACTCTGAAACAAACTACCTATCTGTATCAAACAAAGCTACTCAGCACTCAAGAAAAATCTTGATTGGATGGGAGGTAGGAAATTCACCCTGGGGATCACTTCTGTGGCTCTGCTTGACAGGGGCACAGGAAAATAATTTTCCTGGGTGGCAAAAGCCAGGGTACCATTTGACTAGGCTTGTTATAGGTCCTACGGCCAATAACCTAGTACCTACCTATGAACCTATAACCTGCCTTTGACAAAAAACAAACTGACAAAAAAACAAACTGATCAAAGGTTGGAGGTCACCTGTATCCTTAAGTTCCAGGACTGGTTCCCTGGCCTTGCAGGTAAGCATGTTTAAGCTTATTGGTCTGTAGTTCCAAGGGTCTGTTGCTATACCCCTTTTATAGAGGGGGATGACTGTTGCAGTTTTCCATTCAACAGGGGCAAAACCAGTACTCTGTGGTTGAGTACCCAATGGAGTTGCTAACTGATGATCTGATGTCAGTCTTCATTCTTGACAAATGGGACACTTCGATCCTTTGAACTGCCTTCACTTTAATGCAGCTCGCACCAGCCAAAAAACTCTAGCAAAGACTCCACCCACAATGCCCCTTGCTCCATTAGCTCTGATCTCATTTGCTGCTCTGATACCAAGACTCATCAGCCGATACTCTCCAGCTAAGTTAAAAATGTATTTATCTTTAAAAACTGTTCCTTCTAAACCTTAAGGTATTTTACTTCTCATTTTATTTTTTCTTGAGTGATTCTGCTTCTCTAACCTGAAAACCTTTGATATCCTCATTACTATTGCTGGTAACCTTCCCCTTTCCCTCTACCTTTAAGGCAACTCTACCATTGTTTTTTCTCTTCTACCAGTCTTGGTATTTCTCTACCATCATTGGTAGATTTTTTTCATTTATCCTGTGTGCATCTGAGCTTTTCCCTAGACTATCTTCTACTTACAAAAAGGCAGAAAAGCAAAAGGGCACTTCAGGTTTCTAGCGGTGCCAAGACTGTGGGCTAAAGATGCATAATTCAGATGAGCATCATTCTTGTGTTTACTGTTTGGGTCACCCCATTTGGATGTAGACTGTTCCATCTGCAGGTCTTTAGTACCAGGTCCTTGGTAGAAAGACGTAATAAGCTGATTTTAAAAGGGATGCTAAAATTTTCTTGATGTTTTTGTCCAAGTCCGTTCCTACTCTCTAAATATGACCAAACTGTGAAGGAGTCATTCAGTGCCAAATTCCCCCCACTGCACTGGAGACTAAAACCAAGTCTTTGGTTCCATCAGTCTTCTTTGACCCAAGGACTAAGGTTTCTAAATAATCAGAAAATAGAATCTTTGGCATTCGCTACTGTTAAGGCACAAAAAGCTTTGATGCTGACGTCTGCACCAGCTTCTCTAGTCTCCCAATTGGTACCACCCTCACAATCTGCACCGCAGCAGAGACTAACCATCCTTTTGGTGTAAAAGTCTGTGCTATTGCATGTTCCCAGGATGAGGTATTCCCCTTCCATAGCCCCCCTTGTGGGTTAACTACCCAGTCCTTTTTTGGAAACACCAGAATCTCCTTCAGGGATGTCTGATCTTCCAGATGTCTTTCTGAGGTAGACTACGCAAGATTGATTGGATCAGCTTTTAACCCAGGGCTATTCCTGCTGCCTCTCAGACCTCGAGTTTTTTCTCCTAGGACAATTCTGGATTTTCCTCTGATCTCAGGCTTGGAGCCCACCACTTCTATTTCTCCAGTTCCAGCTGTTCTGGTGCCAACAGGCACTCCCTCTGTCTCCCGGGACTGCTCTGGTATCTTAGGTTCCCTCAATCAGTAGATTCTCAGGGCTGTAGCTCTACTGTTCTGAGGGTTTCGGATTGGTTCCTATTTATTCATCTTTGGCTCTGGAAGCCCTGATAGTTGTGGGCTCTTCCCTGGCATCCTGCTTTGGATGGGCAGTCCTTTGGAGCGGAGAGTGACCTCAGGTCAGAGGTTCTTTCTCTGTTCTGGGCTCCTATCCCTTTTGTGAGGGGGTGTGGTCTGCCTTCCCAAGTCATGGAGAGGGCATTAGTCTTCGAGGGCTCTCAGTTGGCGCCTTCTGTATTGGAGTGCCATATGTCTGTACCTTCTGGTCCAGAGCTGCCACTATCTTCCACATCAGTACAGCAAGCACCGAAGCTGCAACTTACCCCTGTACATGGCCCCCTCTTCTGAGTACTTCTCAGATTTTGACTGAAGAACCACCCCAAAAGCTATACAAGAGGAAGCACTTGGATTCCCTGGAAGAAAATCACAGAAGACAGACTGAGGGGGCAGGTTCCGCCTGGTCACCCCCCTGAAGGTGTCTCCTTTGGAGACATCCTGGAGATCCTAAAACAGAGGGGTTATTGGAAAGCCCAAATACCCATCTGAGAAATCTATATACTATTAAGACTTTGCCCATCTACCTCCTGGGTGACCCCACCTGTGGACGACTTCATTAAATTGATCACAGTGGGCACAGAAGGCCCCCCAATTCCATAGTTTATTCCCTGGTGACATGATCGTAGCACCTGAAGATCAATATTGGGCAAAGGGTTAAGCAGTGGATGCCATGGTGGCGGCCACCAAGAAGGATCTTGCCGAGGAGTCCTGTCCACCCACCTAAGTGTAGGACAATGGACAGATTTGGAAAGGGTTTCTATGCTTTGACCATTGCTCTAAGGTTCTTTAATGTCCTAGCACACAGACTCCAGAGGTATCAGATTTAGGATTTCAGATACCCTCGCTGGACCTGTCTGACAAGGTGTGGGATAAAGTTGCCTTTCAGCTGGTCATCCTGGAGTCTATATTGAACTAGTCCATGTGGATCAATGCTCGTGCAGCTGAGAGGGCAACCATAGCAGTAGGTTCAGGCATTGTCATAAGGAATCACTCCTGGATGTTGAGTTTGCAGAGCCTTTCAAGTATTCCGTGCTTTGACAGATCATCCTTGCTTAGCCCTAAAGTCATGCACACTAGCCAGGTGCAAAAAGGATGGAAAGATTCTTTCTGCTGTGGGCATTCGTTTTTCTACTCCTAGCGATCTTGCTCCTTAAGCTACATCTTCCCACTTCTGATTCCTGAGTCCCAAGGGCCTTTTCAAGACTAGCATGGTGCTAGCTTTCCTTGGGGCAGAGGGGGAGCTCTAATGGAAAACGCCCACACTGTGGCAGAGGTGGCCTGTGAAATCAGGGCTCCAGAGACTCCTCTGAGCAACCCTACTAGTGCTCCCGAGGCCTGATTGTTTATCTCTGGGATCAGTCTGGGGAATACTTTCACTTCGCTAGACAGCCTGGTGACTAACTTCTGATACCTGGTTGCAGAGAATCCATTACCAGAGGTTCATATTCCCTTTAATTTTTCAGCATCAGTCCTTGCTATACCACCCAATCAGTGCGACCAAGCAGCCTTGGAGATTCAAAAGCTGCTAGAAAAAAAGATCTTCCAAGAAATCCCCTCTGATAGGATCCATATTCTACTCTAGGTTCTTTTTACTGCCAAAAAGACAGGGGACTGGAGACCAGTATTGGATCTCAACCTTCTGAACAAGTTCGTTCAGCAAACAAAGTTATAGATGGTTACAGTTCAGTCTATACTTCCCTTTTTACAGGAAAATGATTGGATGTGCTGTATAGACCTTAAAGATGCATATTGCCACATAAAAATGGACAAATGCTCCAGAAAGTTTTTCCACTTTCAGCCAAGAGCCAGTCATGCCCAGTTCAGAGGGGCTACCCTTTGGTCTCAACACAGCCCCCAGAATGTTCAAATGCATGGCAGCAGTCATGGCTCACTTGAGACTACATGGATTCCGGCTGTTTCCTTAGGCGACTGGCTCCTCACAACCTACACCAGGTGTCTACTATATCAAGCCACAAATTTTATCCTGCATCTTTTCAACTATTTGGGTATCATGGTCAACGGAGAAATCCCAGCTGACTCCAACACAACACCTAGAGTTTATAGGAGCACTTTAAAACTTGTGTAGTTTCTCTCCCTCTTCACAGTCTGCAAAAGATCTCAATACAATTCCTCATATCCAAAGACAAAGTCCCCGCTGCACTTGCCCTTCAAGCATTAGGGTGTATGGCAGCAACTATTACCTTATTACCTCTGGCAAGATTTCACATGAGGCTTCTTCAATGGCTCTTAACTGCACAGTGGTCCATCCTAACACATCCGATGACTTATCCCATTTTAATAAGTCTGTGCAAGAAGGATCTGTCCTAGTGTATGCAGTCAGAGGAAATTCTTCTGTGCCTGTCCCTTTAGTCCCTCTCGGCCCAAAGCCGCAGTGACCACAGATGCCTCCCTGATCAGGTAGGGGGGGTGGCATTTATCTGGGAAAAATGGTCCAAGGCACTTGGTTTCCAAAAGGCTAATTTGCATATCAGTGTCCTGGAGTTAAAGGCAGTGCTCTGAGTTGTAAGCCTTTCAATCTGTCCTCCCTCTGAGGACAGTTGCAATTCAATCTGAAAACATGTCAGTGGTTTGGTACATCCACAAACAGGGTGGAACCAGATCTTACACCCTGTGCTGGGAAGCTCTCAGGATATGGCAATGGGTGATATCTTTCAAGTGATTTCTAGCTGAAATGCATATCCAAGGGAGCTCCAACATGATAGTGGACAAGCTGAGCAGATGCATTCCCCTGCCTCAGGGGTGGTCTCTCAATCCTAAGGTGGCGATAAACTTTCATCAGTTCCAGCCTTGCTGCAACCTGTTTGCTTCCCCAATGAACAACAAATGCAGCAGCTATTTTACCCTAATCCCCCCCCCCCCCTCAGTGCGTCCGAGAGATCATTTTCTCTAATGCCCCTTGGGACTTCTCTACTTTCCCCCTGTTCTTGAAGAAAGCCCAAAGCTTGAGAAGCAATGATCCTCATTGCACCCTCTTGGCCCTGACAAGTATGGTTCTCTCTCTTGGCCTCGCCTGATTCACTGTCCATGGATTCTGGACCCAGTTCCAGACATGCTGTCTCACCTGCAGGGACTGGTGCATCTCAACTTTCACTGTCTCAAGCTGACAGCTTGGCTCCAATTCCATTAGTTGCCAGGCAGTAAAATATAGCTTCCTCTGGACAAAATTTTTTTCTGGATTCTCATAACCAATCTACCAGGATACTCAATCCTGGCAAATGGAAGACTCTCTCAATTTGGTCCCTGTACAAATCTAGACCCATTTTTGGCACTTGACAAGATAGTTTTGGCTTTTCTTTTTGATAAAGGACACCTTCTGCTTCCATTAAAGTTCAGTTAGTGGCCATTTCTAATTTCCACAATGGCTATGATCATTCTTTAATTTTCCATAATTTATGCAAAGTTTTTCTTAAAGGTGCCTTGTGTCTAAAGCCCCCCATTCAAGGAACCTGTAGCTCCATGGGATCCGACCCTGGCTTTACAATCTGTTCCTCCCACCCTTTGAACCAGCAGCAACTTGCTATTTCAAATTTCTGCCATGGAAAACTCTAGTGGCCATTACTTCTGCCAGGAGAATTTCTGAAATTCAAGCATTGTGCTAAACCCCCTTATCTGATTTTTCATAATGATATGGTTTTGTTGAGAACCAACCTTTCTTCCTAAGGTGATCTTGAATTGAATATTAAACTATTGATTTGCCAGTTTTCTTCCTCCTTTTCTCCAGTAAAGGTGAATATTGGTTGCATTTACTGGATCTTCAGACAGTTGCATTTCTACCTTAACAGTACCAGAGAGTCTAGAAAGTCGGACCAGTTAGCTTTCCTTTTTTTTTAGGTTTAACTTTGGAAAACCTGTCTCAAAATCTACATTATCAAGATTGCTAAGATTTTTCATTTATATTAACCACACATTATCTGCACCTGTAAAAGCCCATTCCACCAGATCAATAGCAATGTCAGCTGTTTTCCAGTCCATGGCATCCACGGATGAGATATACATCTGCAACATGGGCTACTCCACCTACCTTTTATCACTCATTAAAAATTGGATATAGTCTCCAGGGGAAGAGCATCCTTTGGCTCTATGGTTCTCAGGAATATCCTTCCATAAGACCACCCAGGACCTAAAGTAGCTGGGAACTGTCCCATTTGTCATGAATGAATGAAGATGGACAACACAGATGGAACATTATGGCAAGTACCCAACTTTTTTTAGACCATTTAAAACCTGGGATGCCATGTGCTCCCATAGAGGCTGTTTTTGGCCTTTGAGAGATAATTAATGACTTGCTCTTTGGCGATGCAAGATAGAGCAATGCAGTGAGAATGCTTTGGAAGGTTTGGGGGGGACAGGGTGAAATTTTCACCAAACCTGTCCACTAATAAGTTTTACAAGATCAGTGTGCCATCCACAGCTAGTTCAGCACATGTCTGGGTCCTGCCTTTTAGGTTACAGATATAGCTGAATGCTTTATGGTTATCCTTGGCTATGGTTGATGAATTCTTTTCAAAGTTGCCCTTGGAGGATTTTGCAAGTTGTCTTTGCTCAAGCAGAGGAGGGTGTTCCAGTGCTGGGACCTTTTTTATTCTTGGACAGCAGCTTCTTCCTCTAACTTAATGCTAGATGTCCACTAGTGAGGCTTTATTCTTTGTCTTGTTTTGATCCTATCTGGAACAACTGTCAATACATTTGTAGAAGTGTAAGGGCATTTGCATATACTTAAGTATAGTTGTCAATGCCATCTGTGTGAACAGGAGCTAGGAAATTTATGCCATCCCTTAGGAGGATGTAATTGGCTTTAGTGAAAATGTTTTAGCCTGATTTCACCTAAGAGGGGTTCAGGTGTTATAGCCACTTTAAATGTGACTGATTTTGTGATCAGATTTAACCAGTGAGGGTCCTATACTTGGGGTTATGCAGCAGTCACCCATGTTGGTGAGGACCAGGTTGAGAATATTTGATCCCCTTATGGGGTTGCATACAATTTGTTCCAGGGCATTAGTGCTGGTCCAGGAACCTTTGTGCAAGCATGTCAGTACTAGTAAGTTTCCCGATCAACAGAGGGATAGTTACAACCACTCGAGTCATAGGCAATTTTAATTTGACTCCAGTAGGTCCAAATAAACAGCATGGGTATCTTGGTTCATTGAAGGGAGCCTATAGCTACCATTGACTTGAAGAGGGAGTGGTATTGCCCACTTATTTGAACCTTGCAAAACTCCATAGAGTTTGCCTGTTTAACCAGTCTAGACCTATATTTCTTTGAAGGTAAATGCTCTTTGGTTCTTGCACGTTCATTTTGTGGTCTAGAAGTATGGAAGGCATTGTAGCCTTGCAAGGCCGGAGTACTCTCTGCAACCCTGAACAAAGTTTGTGACTGCAAACGTTGTCATCCTCCAGGAAGAGGAGTGCTTCCAGAGAGTGCAAGTGCAGTTTCTGATTAAACTAGCATTTAGAGGCTTCTGAAGACACTGGCTTTGGCCAAGTTGTTACTGGATCCAAGCACAAAGGCATTTGATCTAAAGTTCTCTCCACTGGCAACTATTCCTCCTCCAGTCTCCAGCCTGGTATCTGAGCTGGAAGATTTGGATGACCAGCTGGTGACTGTCTCTGAACCTAGGCCCAAAGGTTCTTCAGATCTGATGTTTTCCTGAATTCTTTGGAGCAAGAGATCTCTAGGAGCTGACGCTCCCTAGTTGGACCCGGAGAGTGGGCTCTGATGTCATAGGATCTGACCCTGCCACTTGAGGATTTGGCTTGGGTGAGTTTAGATCTACCTCTGCCATGGAGCATCTGTCCTCTGCACCAGAGATTCACTTGGCTCTAACCACCATTTTGTCAGATTCAGGGATGATTATGGATTAGGGGTGGAGTGCCTTTGATGTGGAGGAAGATGACTACATCCTAGTATCAGTCTCTCCAGGATCTTCCTTCCACTTCTGGGCTGGTGTTTTTTGCCTTCTTGTGTACCTTTTCCACTGGACTGCAGAGACCCCAGTCCTCAACGTCCAGCAAGGGAACTCCCCTTCTGAAACTTTTCCATATCACCCCACTGTGAAAGTCCTTTGGAAGAGGGCTTGCAAGAGGAAGTATCTGGACTCCAGAAGTCTCATCTGATACTGACCTCTGCAGAAGGGTTCTCTTGGTCACCTCCTAAAGATGTCTTTTGGAGATATCATGAAAACGTTAAAACGGAGGTGACTGGCAGTTCACAACCCCCTCAACTGAGGAGTCTGTATATCTGAAGACTTTCAGGTCTCTCCTTTCCACTTCTTGGGTGACAACCCCCCTTTCCAACGAGCTTATTGAGCTAATAGCTGAAAATGCTTGGAAGATTCAAGACACCATAGAAAATACTCGAGGCCAGACAAATATTACTGCCCCTTCAGACCAGGCTTTCCTCACAAAAGGTGCAGCAGTTAATGCCACTGTTGTGGCAGTGGCCTCTAAAAAGGAATAGGCTAGTTCCACTATCCATTCCCCGAATAAAGATTCTAGGATCATGGATAGATACGGGAAGCTAGTCTTAATTGGCAATCTTTGCCTTACTGTCACTGAATTAACATTTTACTGGACTGTAAAGGAATCTGATAAAGGAGTTGTCACTCCCCTTCAAGGAGCTGTAAACAATAAGGTTGAAGAAAAGGTAAACTCAGCTTGCCACCCTAAATTCTGTTGTAAACTCTGACTCATTTCATACTAAGCAGATGGAATGAGTAGGGCAGCAGATATGTCGAGGATTCCAGGTGTTTCCATATCTGGACAACTGGCTCATAACCACCCTGACCAGGCATAGTCTGCTACAGGCCAAAGACTCTATGCTACAACTGTTCCTCTTTAGGAATTGCAATAAACTGAGATCTGCTGTAGAGCAGTATCCGAACTTCTTCATAGGGAGTGGAAGTAGACACAAGGGTAATAGCAATACTTCCACAAGACAGATTAGAGGATCTTTGGAATTGTGTAAGAATGTTGATCAGAAACTAGCTTCTGCCAAACTAGTTCAACTACTGGGCAGAATGGCTGCCTCAGTTGTCCTTTATTCCCTTGGCTCATCTTCACTTGAGAATACTCCAATGGTTACTATCGATGTAGTGGTCAATTCTAGAACTACCAATAATGCAGTCATGATAAATTCATGCAAAAAAAGATCTTCAGTGGTGAATTCACTCTCCTCTATCTTAGGGATGTCACTTTATTCCTTCCACACCCCAAGCCACAGTGACCACAAATGCATCCCATATAAGGGGGGCATTATCTAGGGAAGGCTGTTCAAAACATCTGGCATCAACCCAAGGCCCATTTGCACATAACATCCTGGAGATGCGAGCTGTGCTTTGTGTTGCAAGCATTTTAAGAATCTCTCCCTCTGGGAATGATGGCAGTCCAATCGGACATGTCTGTAGTCTGGTACATAATTGAGCAAGGGGAACCAAATCTTACCCCCTTTGGGAAGCTGCAAGGGTCTGGCAATTGGCTAAATCTTCCAATCACTTTCTGATAGCAATGCACATCCCAGGGATCCAATGTAATAGACAAATTTGAGTAGAGCTATGCTGTTCACACGAGTGGTCCCACAACCAATTGCGGAAGAGGTTTTCCAAAAATGGGGCCTGCCTTGCTGTTTCCTTTTTGCTTCACCCACTAATGCCAAATGCCGCAACTACTTTGCCCTGATGCCTCTCTGGAGGAGTCCCCAAAGGATGCACTTTTCACGATTGTCCTCCGGGACTACTTTATGCTTTTACACCAATTCCCATACTACAGAAAGCACGTTTATTGAAGACTGTAATCTAATTGCCTCCGTATTGACCTTGACAAATCTGGTTCCACTTTCTTTAACCTTGTATTCAGGATGAACCATGGATTCTGGTCCCCATTCCAGATCTGACTCTCCCATCAGGAATGGTTCATCTCAATCTGACAGCTTGGCTGCTCTAATTCAACTGTTGGCCATGGTCAGGCCTGGTTTGTCTTCATCTGGCGTCAGCCCCCTAGTTGCAGGTTCTTGCCTAAAAGCATATGCTAAAAAAAAGGGCAGAGATTTTTTCCTTAATCAAGGTTGCCCTCCAGAAGAGAGGCCTAGGGGAGGAGGAGCCAGAGGGAATGGAGCATTCCTCAGATTATTCTTTCTTAGTCTTTGAAGAAGACATTCATTTCTTTTCCTTTTTCAGATTCAGAGGATTCTAGTCCTTCCTTCTGCTTAAAGAGACTTAGGAATTTTTATTTTACACCAGCATGCCCTTGGCTATACCCCTGTTTTGGATGTTCAGGATGTTTCTCTTTCTCTTCCCTTAATCCTGATTCGATCTCCTGCCCGGTCCTTCAATCTGAAGTTCTGTTTGGCTCTCCTGTGGAGTCAGTTTTGAAAAAAAAAGAGGACAAAGCTAAGTCTATGCAGTTAAGTTAATTTTTTTTAGGTGCAGTTTGGTACCAAAGAAAGGAAACACTTTGGAGGCCATCTGGACTTGTCTATTTCTCAAATACCTACCTGGACATTCAAGATGTAACTTTGCAACAGCTTTGCAACAGCTTTTGCCTCTAGATTCTTCACATTCTATCAGGCCCCCAGCTGCGCAGGAGGTTCGTTTTGGCTGGCACCTTTTCATTATCAATTCTCTCTCTGCATTGCCCTTTTATCTATCTGCACAGGGTGTTCACAAAAGTCCCTGGCTCCGTGAGGGAGCCTTCTTAAGACATTCAAATCATTCCTATCTGGGCGATTGCCCTGATTCTGCTCCAAGACAGTCAGGTTACTTCTTCTTGCTGGTATGTTATGACAGTGTTAAAGGTGCCTAGAAGGGTTTTGTGTGAACAAAAAAAAATCCAGTCTAGTACCATCATCTGGATGTGGCAGGCTGACTGCAAGGACAGTCCTTCAAGCCTTAGGGGTTCATGGCATCTAATATCTGGTGCTCCCACAACCAAAACTGATGATGATGCTACAATGGTATCTCTTCAGTGGGAAATGGGTTCAAGACACGTGGCCTCCCAGACTACAACATTTTGCATATCAACATGAAGGGAGAGCAGTCCAGTCCATTTGCCCTGATGGCCTTCATCGATCTTTCAACAACCCAGGGGTCATGTTGATTCAAACAGACAACACAACAAATCTGGTACATCAACCTCACTCTTCAGGCAAGGTTTCTGCCGGGAGCACAGAACTCTCTCAGCAGTTTTTGAGCAGAGAGATGGTGGATAGGTGCTCTTGAAGGTCAGACAAGACAAGCCTTGCATGATTCTAAATAGCTCCAGTTGGCCCAGCACAGCACTGTACCTCTCTGAGGAGGGAGTTCTGGAGCCCTCCCCCTTGGCCTTATCCATCGTTCCACATCTTTTCCCCAGGCAAGCAATCATTTCCGCAATCAGGATTCGGTCCTCCTGCATCTGACAGCTTGGCATATTCTGTTTTAGACCCTGGGGGTTGCTCAAGTTTTGAATGTGTACCAGGAAAGTTATTCTGATAAATGAGGAGATTTTTTTTTTTTGGAGCAAACTAGAGCTTGTCTCTTGTCCTAATTGTGTTTCACTTCAGTATCTTTCTTAGTTATTAGAAGACAAAGGTAAGTCTCTTCTCCGTTAAAGTTCATGCTGTCACACCTTGACTGTGACCCACCTTTATTCTCTCACCCTTTGTTCACCCAATGTTTAAGCAATTTCTAAGAGGGGCAAAACATAAAACCCTCCTACTTCCTCTACTTCACCTCATTTTAATTTTTGTGCTGGAAAAGCTCACTTTACCTCACTTTACCTGCTTTACTACTTATGTTGTTGAAGTTTTGTTTTGTTTTGTCTTTTTTTTGCTTGGCCGTCTGCTGAATTACAGGCTGTATCTGAGTCTGCTCTTAATGGCAGCTTGATGATTCTTCTTGATCTTATGATGCGGTAGTCCGCGCATTAACCTTTCGCTAATGTGTAATATGCCTAAGGCTGTTTCTAATGTGGCATTATTCATTTGATATTATTTTTATGCTCATCCCCAAAATAAGAAGCAAAGTGATTCTCTAAATAATTTTGCAGGCTTTTGCACTTACAAGGCAGTCAGGTTATTTAGCAGAGAGCAGTCTTCACTTGTTTCTTCAGTTTCTTTTCTTTGTTCAGGGAAACAAAACTTTCTACAAACTAAACAAAACAAATTGTTTCTTGTTGGATTTGCCATTGTATATGAGGTTCGGCTAAAGATATTTTGGAGGCAGCTACTGGGAGTTCAGTGTGCACACTTTTCTACATTACCATATCTTCCCTCTTATTCCAAATCTAGGGGCTGCCACTGCTGTTTTGTCTGGTTTGGGGTGGTTGTGTGGTTTTTGTGGTGTATTGTTTCTTCTGTGTGATTGGGTGTTTTTCCATTTTTTTTTATGGCCTTCTTTTTTTTTTTTCTGACATCTGGGGCAAGAAAGATGGAGGATATGCGTGGGGTCATGCTTTGCTGCGCTGTACCACGGCGACATGTTTTCTTCCCTATCCTCTCCTGTATGACATTTTAATTTCTTCTCCCAGAAACTTGACAGCTGGGCAGAGGTAGCAATATCCAAGTCTGGGGTCTAGCTGGTCCAAATCTGTTGGCTTCCTTGGTAGGTTGGTTCACATATTTCTTGGCTTCCTTGGTAGCTTGTGGTCTTAATGGTACTGTAGACCTCAATCTACTGGTGATCAGTATAGAGGCTGATAGTTTGCAGATGAGACTGCTAAATGCCTTGGACAAATCAAAGAGCAGTATCTGGCAGCACTGCATTTGTTGCCTTCAGCATTTGTGTTAACATAATTTCTATGATGAGAATGAATTCCTTGTTGAATTTGTTTGCACCTCAGGTTTATACTTTTCTATGTTACAGAATGGCACAAGGGGAGAGTTCAGCTGAAGGACAATCTGGGAGAGATGTGCATTGCCAGCTTAGAACCTGGAAGTGATGTATATGTATAGTTTAGAACATATGTGGAGATGGGTGAAGCAGCCTCACTTTAAACTGTTGGTGATGGCAAATCAGCAGTAGTTGAGGATTTTTTTTAGCAACGGTCTTTATTAGGTAGAGGTGAAATGGTTGCATCTTTTGTTGCAAGGCTTGATACACCCAAGTGGTGGATGCAGTTGTATTCTGAATAGCCATTTTCTGCAGAACTCACAAGGGAAGGATAAATTGGCCTTTCTGCTCTGCCAGTGTAAAATGTGTTCAACTCTTGATCAGAACTGATGTTTTTGGGGAGTTTTGGCCTTCTCACATTGAAGTATAAAGTAGACGAAGGAATGAGTTGCAACTTTAAGGAAAATTGTGTGAACACTAGCAATGATTTGGTTTTCTGTATAATTTTCTCTGTGCTTGTGGAACTAGAGTTGAGTAAAGTACAGGATGTGGGTAGGTGAAGCCACCTCTCCTACATGTGGGTCCCTTCAAAATGTGTAAACTTATGAAGTTTGATATAGGTCTTTCTGGGTGTAACATTGTCAGAACATAGACTTGTTCTACAATGAATCATTGAGTTACTTGCTGTGTAATATGGTTTGCTCTTAGTGGTTACTATTGAGGTTTGGGGACTTTTTTATGCTAGCTTCTTAGGGGACATGTACCTTTGGGATGAAATCGGATTAAGGATTTAAAGCTTACATGGCACGGTCTTGTAAGAGCTAAACTTTTGGCCTGACCAATACAAAGCTGAAATCCAGTTGCAGATAGTTAGGTTAGGCTGCTGAAAAATTTGTACACTTTGTAACTGAATCTTAAGTTTCTGCAGAGGCATTGATGGGCATTTTAATTTCTGCTAATGCTAGACTGCAGGTGAAGCCAGATGATGCCTGCCACAATGCTATTAATTGCAGTATTGTCTGGTTCAGATTAATGGGTTCATTACTGGGTACACTTTGCAAGGTTTATCTCCCTGACGGGCTTCAGTCAGTCCAACCAACTCATTGAGTAAGTGTCTGGTTTTAGATGACTCCATCTTCAGTAATGAATGGGGGAGTGTCCCAAGCAGGCCAGACTTCACATCCATTATATCTGAGATCAAAGGAGTCTTAACATTGCAGGCTTTTCTGGATTCTCGTTTTGGGTCTATTTATTCAGACAGACATGGCAATGGTTTAGTACATCAATAAACGCGCAACAATATCTTTGCGAGTCAATGAGATTATGGCAGTGGTTGATATCTCCTCTCTGCTTTCCTAATAGCAATACGTATACCAGGAAATACAAAGTCCTTGTGAAAAGATTGAGCAGATCTGTTGTCCCCTCACAAGTGATCCTTCAATCCATTAGAGTGGGTTAGCTGCTGGGGTTAATCTTATTGCGACCTCTGCCTCTTCCCTTGACACTAAATGCAGCAAAAAGTTCTGTAGTCTCTTTGGAGTGGGGAGTCCTCTTTTGGTCCCTGGGACTCCTTTATGCCTGCCATAATGCCACTGATTCTGAAGTTTCTTCGGAAAGCATCTGCAATAAAGGCCGGTCATCCTTATAGCCCCTTATTAGCCTTCAGAAGTCTGGTTTTCATTTCTCTGGCCTCATCTAGTCCACCCTACCTAGGTGCTGGGCTCAGACCCAGATCTATTCAACCCCTCTGGGTCGCCTCACCCAAGTATTCAGTCCCTCAGACCACATGATTTCTCCAGTTTGTGATGGTTTGGCAGTCCAAGTTTACATCTTTAGTAAACCCTCAACTAGGAAAATTTATAAGAGCGAATGGAAAAGGTTTTCTATTGGGAGATTGAAAAAAAATCAACCCTTTCTCAGCCCCCCTTCCAGCAATTTTTGGATTCCTTACACACTTTTTTCCAATGTGGAGCCAGCTGTTCCACAGACAAGGTTGCTAGTTGCAATATCTTCTCTCCATATGGTTGAAAAGGATACGCCCATTGCAGCTCTCATTTTTCAAGGTTTTCCTATGAGGTACCTTTCTATGTCCTTTGCTCAGCCAGAACAATAAAGGTTTATTGTGCTACAGGCTTTGGGCCCCTCTTCAAACCTGCTGTTAGGATTTTTCTGCCGTTGCCACGGAAGCCGCGCTCTGGCGTTGCCACGGAAGCCGCGCTCTGGCGTTGCCACGGAAGCCGCGCTCTGGCGTTGCCACGGAAGCCGCGCTCTGGCGTTGCCACGGAAGCCGCGCTCTGGCGTTGCCACGGAAGCCGCGCTCTGCCGTTGCCACGGAAGCCGCGCTCTGCCGTTGCCACGGAAGCCGCGCTCTGCCGTTGCCACGGAAGCCGCGCTCTGCCGTTGCCACGGAAGCCGCGCTCGTTTGAGCTACAAGCCCGGTCTTGAAACCTCCCTTTTTTTCCACAAGGAAAGTATCATTGAGAACCCAACCCCCCTTCCTAAGGTGGCTTCTGAATCCTTCATTAATCAGTCAGTAAATCTTTGACAATTTTTTAAACGAGTGAATATACTTTGCATACTCAAGTTTTCATCCAATATAAATAAACCTTTCAGAAAATCCGTTTGTCTTTTAGCTAAAGCTGTCAAGTGTCCAAAGTCACACTTTTTCACTGGTTGTCGATGCATTTTATTTATCAAGAAAGTGGATTGCCTCTTAAACTCCAAAGGTTCATTCCACCAGATCTGTGGCTTCATCTAGTGTTCCATTTGACATATGCTGCGGCTACCTGGTCAAAGATGTATACCTTAATTTCACGCTATAAATTAGATTAGCAGTCCAGATCTAGAGCCTCCTTTGGTTCAGCTGTGGGCCAGAATAGCCTTCCATAAGGCCTCCAAAGTGAGAAAGTAGCTGGGGACTGTCCCACACATTGAGGAACAGACAACATCAAAGTTAAGATCACCACAGTGATGGAGCTCTGTCCTTCAACTACCCTTCCACCGTCCCCCTCTTATATACATTTTTTCCATTCTGAGATGGTTCTAGCTGACCTTACCTTTATTTTGTTCTCTCAGCCAAGTGTTAATGTTAACATAATTTCTAGCCAGCAAATTGAGGTAGCTTGTTGCGTAAGGGATTATGGGTAGAAGGAGGAGCCTGAGCAATGGATCCAAAGCTTTTGCAAGTGGCTGTAGCAGAATCTGAGGTGTAATCAGAGGTAGTATGTTGAAGGACTGAAACCAACACATTTATCGTTATGGTGAGTATATAATCTTTGTTTAACAAAAGTATGTGGAATAAGATGGGTTGTCAGCTGCCTGAAAGGCAAACTGCATAGACAGGTAACCAATGGAGTCCCCAAGGTGTCTGAAATGGGTCCTCTCCTGTTCAATAACTACTCATAAAAAGTGCCAGGACTTCTGATCTATCAATTCTGCAGATGCCGCAAATTGGATACATTTCAAATATCTGCACCCTTCAGAAAGATTGCGATGTATGGAAAATAAACTGAAGAGTTTTTGTTTCTTTATAAAACAATTTATCCAGAATACAAGCTACAGGTACCTACCAGACCTGGGTCCTGGGGTCCTGTCAGAAATCTGGCATTCTTTCCTTCAAATTAAACATTGATTGCTGGATTGGTGCTGAGATTTATCCTGGGACTAACCTAGCTTATTCTTGAGAAAGGAAGCCGCGCTGGACTGTGGCTATTGGGCAATGCATACATGCTTACTGGTACATTTTACATAGGATAAGGGTATTTATATCCAATAAACATTTAAGAGTATAATAGCTAGACTGGCAACATGAATTGCAGTGTAGTAGCTGTAATAATAGCTTGGTATATTACAGCACCACCATGCTTTCCTCTATTGTCCTTTGGGACAGTGTTTCACAATTAGAAATACAAGATTTTGCTTAAGCTGCTCTGATACCTAGAGTTGCAGCAACTGCAGTCATACAGCAAAGGCAGTTTGTATATGCTGTGGCCATTAGTACCGATATTTGTTGAGGGAAGTTTCTTGAAATAGCCAGGTGTGTTAACAGTTGTGGATCTGAGGTATCTGCATGTGGGAGGCTTCTGGGTTTAGTACCCTCCCTCTGAAGGAAGGTTTGAGGCAAAATAACTCTTGAATTTTATCATGGGATGCATATATAATTTTTAACTTTAGTACTTTGTGGAAGCATGTGGCACATAGGTTTTGTAATGAGTGAAAGGCCACTGGAAAGGAGACTTAACTGAGCCTTCTCACTTTTCGTGGTATGCCTTTACCGAGGCTAATCTTACGCCAGCTATAGAGACTAGTAATGTGGTTAAGTGTTGTAGTGGCCACTTCCTTTTTTAGTGATGGTAGCATGGTTGCTAATCTGTATGGCAATGGGTGAGATGAGGATCTAATTCGGTGTTAATTTTGCAATCTAAGTGAGAGGGCTAGTCTTTGGAGTGCTCAGTAGAGGAAGTGAGGTCAGTGTTCTGTTTACATATTGTAACCTTGGAGTGGGTGGGTAGTGTTCACTGTTAGGGTGCAGCTGACTACATTCCCTTGAACTGTTGGTATTCCCTCCACAACTAGCTGCATCCAATAAAACCACTGGTGTTTAATAAAAGCCCTTTTAAAGTCTCTGCTTAATTGCTTTATCTTAAACTAATCACTAAGTTTTGTAAAGGGCACAAGACCCAGTCATTGCAAGAATGTGTAATCTTTAAGTGCAACCTACAAGTACTGAGGAACATTGTTGAAAGTAGATAAATGCAGCAACAGCTGAGGGGAGTGCACAGCTTGAGAGGTAGGAGACTTGTAAACAGTCCAGCAAAGTCTAGGAATCCAGTTGAGTAAGACGAGGCCAAGTTCCGCAGCACAGATGGATTATGAAAATGAAACTTGTACCTGAACTATACTAAGAGCTCAATTGTGTGCTGGCATGTTGAAAAGGCCTGTATCTGTATCTTTGTTGCAAAGGAATTGTGGTCTGTGATGTAGTAATTTTCAATTAAAGGCCAGTTAGTTGAGACATCTTTAAGACACTTCTAGTGGCTACTGCCATACTCTTACAAATAGTCTACTACCACTGCAAAGTCTCAAGTACTGTGGGTTTTTTGTACATCTGTTTTGTAATTCTTTTACACGAGAATTCAGCAGTTAACATTTCTATCAAATTTTTTCTAATTAGTCACACTTGTTTTTTTTAGTCTTTAATATATAGTATCAAGCTGTCCTTGTCATTTAGTTGGAGCTTCTCAAATGTATACAGGTGGGAAAGAAGTGCAGTGGCACTCTAAAGGTGTGCTAATTAGTATTTTGTTATAGAAGCTTGGACAGCTGTGTAAGTGATCTAAGATTTGCAATATGTGAAAATGTTACAGCCAGTGGAGCCATAGTCAAAGGAAGTTGTGTGGAGGCATACGTGAATGGGGCGTGCATTCGTTGGAGTTTGTGCGTCAGGGCTGGTAACCTGGTACGTAAAAATCCACTACCAATCATTAGCAGACTGGAGTTCCGCTGTGGTGACCCCTAACCAGGAAAAGCCAAAAGACACAAAGTCAAGAGTGCGGTTAGTGAGGGGTTTGCATTTCTGTTCCCATATGATTGCTTGACCTTAGTTTTAGGTGTGTAGTAGTGCAGGGGGACATGCCCCTCCCACCTCCTCCACAGCAAACACATTGTTATATGGAGTTGACCAACACTGTCCTTGGAACAGATGGGCAGATGTTGATTCTAGTATATGAACAACACAGATGGCTTTAGCATTTCTGGTTTAGAACCTTGAGTTTACAGAGGTGATTCAATTTGGCATGAGCCTTCTCTAAAAAGCAATGCTTCTGAAATTGGAGCGAAGCAAGCAGAAAACACTATTCATCTGAAGTTCAGTTATGAACGAGTAGCTTAATGGGGTAATTTCATAACTAAAGCTGGATGTTGTAAATGGAAAAACATGAGAAGGAACAAGGACTTGGGGGGGGCTGCATGTGACTGATTACATATTCAGTGATTTATTGACTAGCTGCCTTTTTTCCAGTGCATGTGAAACTTAATGGAGAAATGACACATGAAGTCTTCTTGCAAACAGCTTATCTGGCTGTCTTATTTTGAAATTGTGTTATTGGTTGGGAAATGAAAGCAGTTCTTTCATATGGCATACACTTGCATTTATCCCTTAAAATGCAACACACTACCACTAACTCAGATCTTTGTTGCCATTGTGGTCTGATGGAAGATTTCAGTATGTCGAGCTGTGAAGGTTTTTTTATAAGCTTATCCATTAATCTTCTAGCGTTAATGACGTGTGTTTTTGCTTCCTTCCTCTCTCAGCTGAAGTTTCCATTTGTGTTAACTTTGGTTGCATTTCTCCGCTAGACTGTTAAGGGTCTCGTTAGCTGAGTGGTGTTAGAATTTGATATATTATATTTAAGCAGCTAAACTTTTGTTTCTTCTCTGCAGCACACTAACTTCCCGGTCGCAGTTCCTGTGTTTCAGTGGTCCCTGTTAGCTGGTCCATTCCCTCAGTTTTTCTGGTGGTAGTTCTGACGGTCTTTGGCTCACTTAAGCCCATCCAAGATCAGGGCTTGCTTCTTTGTCCTTTCCTTCCTCAGGGAGTCAATGCAGGGTGGTTGGTTTAGCAGTTGCTGTGCAAGACCTCAGGGTTCACTGCCTCTCATGGTACAGTTTTTCTTTTTGGGCTCATTTGTTTCTAAATTGTTTCCTGCTGATTTAGGGACAAATTGCTAAAGGATGAAGTTGGGATTTTTGTCTGGCTTGTTTTCATTCGCATCACTTTTGATATCCAGGCTGGTGTTTGGCACTCCCATGCATTGCAGTTTGAGTTGCAGTAGTTTTCTGTCTGTGGCAGAGTTGTGCTTTAAGTGGGCACAGCCTTGCTGATGCTCTGTATCAGAGGTAGCTGATTGTACTGTAACTGTTACTGGCGTGTATCTGCTCCAACTTGCCTACTGAAGAAAAATAAATGTGGTGTGAAGTTCCTTTGGGGCTCAACCCTTCCAGTAAGAAAAAAGGAACAGCAACAAGGATATCTAATCTAGCTCAGACATGATGCTCCTTAGGCTTCCAGATCCTAAGTCTCTCCTCTGATAGGATCGGACCCATGATGTTCATTCTGTCAGTTTTTACTATCTGATCCTGTCTTTGGATCTGAATGTATGCAGTCTTCAACTTGTGGGGCACGGATCCAGAACTGATCAGACTCTGCCACATTTTCAGCATTGGAGCCAAGCTCCTCCCCTACTCATAATGACCCCGTCTCCCTCCCAGTGTGCTACCAACCATAGCACCCCAACCTGACAAGTCCTTACCCCTATACAAAGATTTTCAGCAGGTGGTATAAGCACAGATATCCACCACAGCCCACATTAGGCTGAGGGAAGGAGGGGAGGGACAGTTTAAGACAAATGAAGAGCAACAAATCTGGAATGTTATGGTAAGTACATAACTTTATCTGAAGTTGTCTTCATTTGCTCTTCAACCTGTGGACAGTGTCCCCAGCTACCAAGCACCTGGGAGACCCTCATAGAAGGATATTCCAGAGCACAGCAGAGCCAAAAGATGCCCTCCTGGACAGAAGGTTCAACTTGAGAGACCAAGTATGTGAAGATGCCCAAGTACTTGCAGAGCAAATGTCATCCAATGAAACTCAGAAGGCAGCTGAAGTAGCCATAGATCTAGTCTAATGCACCTGGACATGACCTGGTGGAGAAACCTCTAGCTGAATATACCGGGACTATACATAAAGATTCAAATAGCAATGGTATGCACCTGGACATGACCTGGTGGAGAAACCTCTAGCTGAATATACCGGGACTATACATAAAGATTCAAATAGCAATGGTGACCTTCAATACTGGTTTCCATAAAAAGGCAGAGTAGGAAACAGTTGATCAGACTTGGGGAAAATTTGCTCTAGGCAAGTAAAAACTGCCTATGGACAGCCTCCAAGTGCAACTGACTCCCTTATTCTGAAAAGTCAGAAAGAAGACTGGGAGATTGATTACTTGATTAACGTTTGATTCCGATGCTACTTTTGGAAAGATGGATGCATGCTCAATAAGTGGACAGTATGGGACAATAGATCTACTAATGACCACTGGACGGCAAAAGTCCATTGAAGCACCCTCATGTGCAACCAGGCTGTGGGCACAAGGCTGATCATGGCAGCCATAGACCTAAACGCCCGCAAGACTGTTTCTGCTGAAGGGCGATTGAGTTTGAAGGATGCACAAGACATGTTTGAGGGATTGCAGTCTGTCTGGAGTTAGGCAAACTTTTGGGTCTGATTGGTGTCTAACCAAGCTCCCAGTAAAATCCAGAACTTGAACCAGGTTCAACTGGGACTTGAGATTTATGGTGATGCCCAATGGTTGGTGGTGTGAAGGAGATACCTGGCTTGGCAGTCTATGCCTGGAGGGAGCAGAAAGGTGCAAATCCAGGTAGAGGAAGACCTGGAAGCCCTGCAGCCACAGTGGGCTGCTACCACCATCACTTTGAACACCCTGGGGGCTGTGGAGCTACCGAAGATTATAGCTGTGAACTGGTAATTGGCCCCCAGCAGGAAGCAGAGGAACCTCCTGAGCGCCTGTCATTTTGTTTTGGTAGTACTGGAGGTGGTCCAAGCACGTCCAGTCCTTCTCCTGCAGGAAAGGCAGGGATAGATTAGTCTGACCATCCAGAATTTCATCTTGGCAACTGATAGGTTTAGGGTTGAAAGATCCAGGATGGGTCTTGCATTCCCAGTCTTTGGCACTAAAGAATCTGGAATAGAAGCCTAATCCAGACTCGTCTGGGGGGATGGGCTGGATTACTTGATTTTCGAGTAACTTGGAAATTTTCACTGCTGCCTCCTCCCTTTGCGTGGGTGGAGCATGCATGAGGTGTTTAGGAAAGAGGAAGTTTTATTTGAATGAAGGGGGACTGAATATCCTCTGGATATGATTTGCAACACCCAACAATCAGATGGATTCCTAAGCTGTTGGGTGTAGTGAGACATCCCTAAACTGCTTCCAGAGGCGAGCAGCTGGGCACCCCTTAAGGACTGCTGTGCAGGTCTGTCTGGGAGGGAATCCTGAGACCCCCGATTCCTTGGACCCATACTCCCTTGAGGGCAGCATCCATCAAATCCCCCTCTGCCTCTGGTGGAAGGAGAATCCTGAATGTCTTGGGAGTAACAGACTTCTGGGACCACATCACCCCTCGCTGATTTCTGAAAAGATTTGAGGGGTTGAGAAGCATATGTCTTCCTGTCCTTACTATAGACCAGTGTGTCACGTACAGTTTTTCCAGAGTATGGAGCCATAGTATGGGTCATTAGACACCTTAAGTTCCCAAAAGGCAAAGCAGGAGCCAGGAATGATGCCTAATGGCAATGACTGTTCTTGCACTGCTTTTGATAGTGTGGGAAAGGAGCTGCATAGAGGTGTTGGAGATGGAGGTAATAGTGGCCATCCGGAGGAAAATAGCTTTTCCACCGACATGAACCCTGGGGCAGATTGGCAACCTCTTTGACCAGATTATGCTGCAGCCTGATAATGTGTGCTATATAGTTCAGTGCGCATACTGAGCATAGCTGAAGTGTAAACCCAGTTCCAGAAATGGTCCATGGTCCTAGCCTCTCCATCTGATGGCTAGACCGTGGAGCTCTCCTGCATGAGCTCCTTGGTAGCCGCCACCATCATGGCATTAATGGGGAGATCCTTTCTACCATTGTCTTGTCAGATGGGGTCACTGAGGACATTGTCAAGGCATTTGGGGATGGGCTCTACCGTGTTGGGCTCCTTCCACACCCTAGATGTAATAAGATCCACCAGGGATCTGTGGGAGGGGATGCCCAGGATGTAGAGGGTCCTGTGCCAAATGCATCCAGGAACACAGCCTTTTCAGGGATGGGTTTTTGGGAAGACCACCCCCCACACTGGTGAATGATCTCCATGATGTCTCCAAAGGAGACATCAGGGGGTTACCAGGGGAACCCTCCACCTCCAAGTCTGTCCTCCATGAGAGACTTCAGCAGGGAGTTAAGTGCCTCCTTTTGCACATGTTTTCAAGAAACCTCCTCTGGGGGGGGGGGGTCTGTGGAAAACAAACTTCAAACTGTTCCTATGGGGGAGCTCCCTTGGGCAAAGAGGCAGCAGGCTGTCCAAGGGGGCAGGAAGGCAGAATCCATGCCAGAGACTGAGGGATCCAGGACTGACTCAGGATGATTGCATCAGGGGTCTCGATAGAACCAAGAGAACCTTCTCCACTTCGAAGACTGAAGTAACCCCTAGGGCTGAGACCACAATGAGGAGCGTAATCCTCTGAGTAAATGGGGGAGCCTGAGCAGAACCTCCAGGTGCCAAGACTCCAAGTGGATGGCCTGGATCCAAAAAACTGTGCCAATACCTCCCCTCAGATCTGGTGCCAAGGCTATGGCTCAGAGCCAGATGGCTCCAAGCTCATTGTAGCGGACCTGCTCAAGGCAATGGTCAGCATCAAGGTATCAAGTACTGTGAGTCAACCCCTTGACGCTGAGGGTCCTTGGACCCAAAGTTCAAAACCGGGGTTGGATCACGTGAGTGGTTGGGATGAAAGTGGACTGCATGCCCCCAGCCCCAGAGGTAAAGGGGGCAGGAAAGATGGTATCTGTGTGCGGATGAATCTCCATTTTATCCACCTTTGCTTTGGAGATGCTGTGGGTGGATTTGGCAGGTGAGGTTACCAACACCAGCCTAGATAGGTGATGAGGTGAAGCAGACACCAGGGAATGGCTCCGAGGCACCTCTGGCTCCAGGGAGAAGCAAGGAGAATGGAGCCAGGGGAACTACAGCTAGGAGCCGGGTGAGATTTCACCAGTAGCTTGGCTGAGGAGTGGTCAGGGAACCGCTTCCTCAGGCCTATCCTGGTGCTTGCCCTTCTCTCCATCCCCGATCCCCTAGGAAGGTGGAGTCCCAGAGGTTGGGGCAGAGAGTAACAAGCAGCCGAAGAGGAAGCATGGGCCTGCATAGTAGGTGGAGGAAGGAGGCCCTTGTGTATCAGTTTATTCCTCCTGTCTATCAGTGCACGAGGATTGAACCTCGTGCAGATCGAGGAGGAATAGAGGTGAGACTTCAAAGCAAAACAGTTTGGCCATCCACGGGGGAAAGCTTAACCTTATGGCCACATTGTGCACTTCCTGAGCCCTGGTTTGAGTGTCTCTGCCATAGCAGTGGGGAGAACCCACTAGCACTCACACCCGCACTCAGAGGGAAAAATGGGAATAAGTCCCCCCCCCCCCTGTAGTGTAATCTGCTTCAGCGTGGGAAGGTGAGGATTAGAAAGACATGGAAGAGGTGAAGGATAGCATTATAAATTGAAATCACTTACCCAAAAAGCCTGGAACAGTGGGCCATGATGCTAGCTATGAGCACAGCAAACTAGATCTGAGGGGGGGGAGTAAGGAGACTGGCATTTATGGGTAGGAGAGGAGTTTTGAGCTCTGATCTGATGCTCTAAAATGTGGTTGAGTTGGATCCATCCCATTCAGTGTCCCACAGGTTGAAGTGCAAATGAAGACCACTTCAGATTGATGGTTACAACCTTTCTCAAATCAGTGTATGGAGCATTGGTTGGAATCTAACCTTTCTCCCCATCTAGGATCCAACCAGTTGGACCATGTCTCATCTATGGATCCCAGGTCTAGGTGTAGATAGATTAGAATTTTTGGATCCAAAGCTCAGGATCCAAAACTCTAGTCTCCTCTGGATCAGAGGTCCTCATTGGGATCACATGCTTGCTTTACTATAGCTCTTCAGTCCTTGTTTTTCATCTGATCCTAAGCTTCAAATCCAATGGCCTGGAATTTGATTTGGTACATGCAACATGGCACATAGAAATACAGACTTCGGATCTGAATGTTTACTCTGCTTCCTTTCTCTTCACTGGACCCTGTGACTATGATCTGTCTGCTAGTAGTCTAGTCTGGCATTAACTATCAGTCTGTGATCCAATTTTTTTAGGAGCTGCTGTTAAGGTTTCATAAGCAGTAACTGCTTTTAAGAGCATATTTCCTTCAGTCCAATGATGCAAGGTTAGTTTCCCTTCACCCTTTTGCTCATCAGGGTAAGGCTGTGAAAATCAGCCTGTTCTGAACCTCATCTGTGAGGTCCATGTAAACAAATGCTCTACCCCTGGAAGCAAAGGAAGTAATTACCATACTGGGTTACAAGTACATCTTGCCTTTCATTTGTACTTGTTTGACAAGGAGGGTCTCGGGTGCATTACTGCCTTTAGCTTCTCAATCTGTATCCACTTGGATTTAATCTGCTTTACATTCTGGCACCTCCTGTAGATGCAACTGCTGAATTGGCTACTCTCCAGTTACAGGCATTCATAGAAAGTCTGGTTTGAGTCCTAGGTCAAGAAGCATAAGGACTCTGGATTCATAACCTCTGAGAACCTTCAACAGACACTGTTGGCACTCTGGAAGGGCTTTGTATCTCTCTAGACTATGGTGACATTAAGGAGGCTTCATGCTTCTCTACTGGAAAGTAGTTTTTGGCAGGCACCTTTTTTCCCCCAATTTATTTTTGGGACTTTGTTTCCACCCCCCATGTTGTCTAAAGCCTTGTACTCTTTTCTTAACTACACAACATTGACTGGTGTCCATGTTTCAGTTTTGAAGTCTGGTCCACCAACTCACTGAAAATTTTGTCCCGATACGTGAGCTAAGATAGAAAGGTATGGTGTCCTTATTTTAGAAGGCATGAAAGGGCTGTGTTGTGACTTTCAAGCAGGGGACTGGCTGTGACATTCTGGCACTGCTTGGCTGGAATTTCTTTCTCCTTAGGTTTGTCTTTAATCCTACTTGGAGGGCAGACTCTTGTCCTGGATGGGTCTCCGATACTCCCTCAGGATCTGGATATCTTCCCTTATCCAGTTTACTGGTTGGCCTCAGAGTCTTGCATACCACCCTGGCTTACGATCTCTCCCAATCTGTCCCACTTTCCAGTAAACTTGGAGACCTCTCTGCTTGGGGCAAATACATTACCCCATATTATGTATGGAAGCTGTTAAGTTTTTTTTCTTCACCTGGACTCTTAGATTAGCTTTACAAACTATGCTAGGATAATAAGCATTTATACCCAGAGGTAATTTCCCTTTCCTTTTTTTCTTCCCTTCTTAGAAAAAGTTCCAGAGGGCACAGTCCATCCTGCCCTTCTTGGCAAGGATTGGATGTACTCCATACATTTATGGGGCACATACTATTGCATCAAATTAAACTGGTGCTCCTGGAGACTTCAGTGAGTAGCCAGTCACTGGCTCTGCCCTACATAATTAGCTCTGTTCCCTTTATTTTTTCATGCTCATGCCAGTAGTGGCTGCTCACCTGTGGTTCAGAGAATTTCAGGTCTCTTCCATATCTGGGTGACTGTCTTACTGCTTCAACCAGATATCAGTTGTTACTTGGAATTACTTGCTTAAGGCTCCAGACACATGGGCATTGCTATAAATCTGGCAAATTGGATCTATTGCCAATACACTTGAAATTCATAAGCTCTCACTTGAACAGTACAAATTAGATTGCATCTTTGATCACCATATCACAACATCCATAAGTCAAGGTGGTTTGCTGTCACTTCTGTTCCCTGCCAGCTAGAGTAATTCTGCATGCTCGTGTACTATTTAGCCTCCATCTGCTCCTATAGAGCTAATTTGCTAATGTCCTTTTTGCTAGTAGATCCAGTCAAATGACCCGTTCTAGATGGGCTGTTCTGACCCCTTCCTCTCGTACCAGACACCACATGGCACTTCCATCAGGGTAGCAGGAACAGTTGAAGTAATTTCCTTTCATGAGGTTTGTCTTTTACCAGAGGTTCCTTTTTGCCTTGCAAGTTGCTTTCTGCATGCCTTTACTCTGACATCTATTGCAGTGTACTCCAATGACACATCAGTATCTCTGTATGTCAAACAGGGAGGGAGGAATACTATCCTCAGTGTACTCCAATGACACCAGTATCTGTCAAATAGGGAGAAATACTATCCTATCTCTTGTACAGAAAGGCAATGAAGGTGTGAACTCTGTAAACTGCTACTAACTACAGCACATGCAATTGTAGAAATGGCTGACAAACTGCATCTGTAAGTCTAGTGTATTTCCTCATTGGTGGTCCCTCAATCAGTTGTCAATTGGATTCCCAGCTATCGGAGCAAACCTTAGAACAGCCTTCTCCCCTGCAAGTACAAATATGGCAGATAATTTTCTAATTCTTTTGGGGATACTCCCAAGGGATGCTTGTTTTTACGCTTGGTCACAGTTTTCCTTTATGCTTCTACTATTGATCTTGGAACGTCTACAAAGCCAGCAAGTTGTTGAGCTTAGTCATCCTCTGTGCTTTTTTGGGCTGTTCTGCCTTGGCCTAGCTCTGATCTCATCTGTGATATCCTGCATCAATTCTGGAGCCCAGTCCGGATTTCCTATGTTGCTATTTGGAAATCTAGCATCCTGATCCCCATGTCCTGAAACTGTTTTTTTTCTGGTGATTGTAACCATGTAGGCTCACTCCCTTCATCAGTGACATTAGTCAAAAGGTTCGGAACCTCTACTTTTCATTGCTTGTAATGATATGCCTTTGGTGTTCTCCCCCATGCTGCTGATAACTGGTTCTGTTCACCCATTCAGCCTATCTGCATAAACACTTGGGTAATGGTAAGAAAACCCACAGGTAAATTTATTTCTTGACTACTGGTCTTTCTGCTATTCTCACCCCACCCCCCCGGCTAATCCTTTTAAGTGAAGGTGATTTTTTCTCTGAATACATAAAAAAAAAAGGGGGGGGGGTTCAGAGAACTGGATCAACTATCGCCTTCAACTAATTCACTTAAGTGAAGAGGGATTTACTTGCACTACCTGTATAGATTACAGATGGTATTTCTGTTCATTAAAAGATTTGCAATTGTCTCATCTTTCCAAGCCCACTTTACCTGGTCATTGGCCATTTCATCTGCCTTCCCCCTGAGAACCTCCTTTTTTTGGTGGAAAATGAGAATTGATGGTCATTGGTCACCTTTTCTTGGTGGAAAATGAGAATTGATGGTCATTGGTCAGTATTCATCACCCTTTCTGACATGCCAATTGTTTTTACAGGAGCAACGGTACAGAAAATCTTACCACTTTAATTCCTTCTGTTTTGGTAAAGCAGTTGCATACATGTGATAGAAACATAGGTTTAATATCATAATGCAGAACTAAGGTTTGGTAAACGGGGAAATGCGGAACATTAGTTGGCAGATTCCCATATTGCCAACCTTCAATTCTGCAAGTCTCCTGTTCAGCGAATGCCACTGTGCATTCACTCGTACATGGGCAGTGTTGCGTATGGAGATAGTGGGACAGTGTAGATTGGGAGACTTACCCTTTTCCACACTAGTGCGATCTCTGAGTTGGAATATATGTGGCAGGGGGTGTGGGGGGTGTGCAGCAGGACTTGCCCCCCCCCTGCCAAAACATTACTGTCAGCGTTGTGGATTTGGTGTGTACATACTGCAAAGGGACAATGAATTTCAGAAGTCCTAATTCGACTTTGCCTTATTTAGGTTGTTGATATTCCAACCTAATCTGCACATCTAACATGTAAACTGTATTTTTGAATGGTTTACATTCTGATGTTACCTGGTTTTGATAGTAAACCAGGTGTGTGTGGTCTAAGATTTAACGAATGCTTAAAATGTCAAGACATGTTGGACAGCTTTTAAGTGAACGTTCATCTAAGCGAAACCCCAATGTCGAAACAAGGAGTTTCTAAAATATATAGTTGGGCAGCCGTCAGGAAACTGCCATTGCACTGTAAAGAGTTTAGCAAAGTACAGCCATTTTTTCAAAGTTTCAGTGTGCTGTGTACTGTTAATTCGCAAAGTGCAATAACTTCCAAATGAGTCTTACTCTGAGCTTCTGCCCAGTTTATTCATAGTGCAGTTATTTTGAAATGTTTCTTACTGAGGTTTCTTCTTGCAGTACAGTAATTTCAAGAGTATTCTTGTGCCAGAGAGACTTGTTTTGCAAAGTTCAGTTCAGAGGCTGCTTGTGCTGTTGGGCATAGTTAAATAAATTTCAGGTATATGTGCATGTTCATGCAGTCACAGGTGGACTTGGGTTGCATTGTTCTACTATAATTTGCTAGCATGGGAGATGGATTTTGAAAACTATTACCACTTGTATTTTATCATAATGTTGCAGAGAATTGGAGAATATTTGAGTGAGTATTTTTTTTTACGAGCAGTTTATTTTGACAGATGCATACACTGGGGCATTCATTTTGGTAAACAAAGCTGAGTCAGAGGCCATTGAAAGAGAGCATTCATTTGTGTATTCACCAGCAGTATATAAAGGGGAAAATTGTATGTTTTACAGGCTGAATCAAGGGAGGACCCACAGTGTTTGAAACACAAATTTGGGGAAATGTGCAACCCCCAGACAAATGTTGCAGTAGAGCCACTTGTTAATGTTGCAGTAAAGAGGCATTTGTTTTACTCTTATCAAAAGCAAGGATGAACTTTTGCAGCTTATTACTGACCTGAGAAACAAAACTAAAACCTGTAGGTTTTGTGACTTAAGGTGACTTAAAAGATTAAAGGAGAGACGGGCTTGTGTGGTATTAGTGCTACGGTGAGAGATTTAGCTCTGAGCAAAGCTGTTGAGATTGGCCAAATCCATGAGGTTACAGAAAGGCACCCAGGTATGCTATGAAAGTGATAAAAGCATAGATGTTATGTAGTCCTATCTCGCTGTATTTCTTGCTGGTTGGGTTCGGTGCCAATCCTCTGCTCCAACTCAGCCGAATACTAAAGCTCAAGAGTTTTCAGTGGCTCAAGGCTAATCCCTATCCCATGATGCCCAATCTATATCCCCAGATCTCATTTGCCACGCAAGATTTGAGATGTATATTTAGTTGGCTATTTTTCCAAACTTTTGGTATTTTAGCTAGTTGGACTATTTTTCTTCCCTATATACCCCTTTTTAGTGTGCCATTTTAGAGGCCTTTCTCAGCCCATTAAGCTTCAGGGCCATTTTCTCTCCCAGGTCAGAACCCATTTAAGTTAGAGGGTTCTGTCCTTTCCCCTTTCGATAGAATCTGTTTCAGTTGGAGGATTCTATTTATTTAAAAAAAAAGTTTAAGTTTTAGTTTGTTTTTGTCTAAAAAATCTCTAAGGAGAGTTCAGAGGACTCCTCTAAATAACCCAAGGAACGTAAGCCTTCTGGGTTCAAGAATTGTGTAGTGTGTGCTGGAAAGATGTCATTGACAGATGCGCACTAATTGTGCTTAATGTCTCTGTGCCATACATCTGCAAGACCCTTGCACTATTTGTCACGGTTTTAGTAGTAGAGTTCTGCTGGAGCATAAAACTAAGTTAATGGCCAAAGGTAGTCTTCCCTTTCAGGAAGCTTTGGATGAGGGCTCTGAGTGATCGAGAAAAAGGCCAGCTTCCGCTCCAGATTCAGAGCCATGCAAGATTTCTGAACAGAGGGCTCTGCTCCAACAAGTCTGCATCACCAGCCTGTTCAGCATTCGTGTCAAAGGAGCTGAGGTTTCTGCTCTTTGACCCCCAGCTTTGGATCTGACCGGTGTCACCAGTCTTCAGATCTCGTATATTGGAGTCTAGGAGATCTCCCTCTTTGTCCACCCGCTCCTCCAGTCTTTCAGATCATGATGTAGAATGGGTGGTGAAAATTGCTACGCACACTGGCCCTGCCTAAATTGCTTTCACCTCTGATCCCAATGGCATCTGAGTCACCTATCTTCGCTCCACTTTGATTCCTCCTCCAATTATTCTAGTCTTTGGAGCCGGAGGATATGGATCAGATTGTAGTGGAACCATTGACCCTGAGACCCTTGCCGGCTTTTTAGTTTCCAACTTCAGCTTTGGTGTCCAGTTCTGTCCAGAGCAGAGACATCTGGGAGCCAATGCTCTCCGGTTGGCTCTGGGGGTGAGAGTTGGTGCGGTATGTCTTCTGATCAGACTCTCCCTTTTGGTGCTTTGGGTCGGTTGAGCTCAGCACCTACCTCTCCCTCGGAACTGCCTCCTCCTCTGAGCCTATCTCCAGCATTCTCAGTGTTGAGGTCTTTGGAGCAGGCTGGGGGTGCTTTTGAGGTAGACAGGAAGCTGTCCCCTCAGATGGTACCACTATCTGATCCATTCCCTATTACCCACCAGGTGCCTGTCTCTCTTCTCCACCCCCCCCCCAAAAGCATAGAGATCCGGAGCCACAGGTGATACCCCCTCTTCCTCAGAGGGATACTCAGGAGAATTCCCAGATGTTTCCAGGCAGAGGCTTTTCAAGAGAAAGCACATTGACTCCCCTGAGTCAGTTACTTCAGATACCAACTTGGATGAATCCGAGGGGTCCCCAAGATCCCCCTCTGAGGATGTCTCCTTTGCTGACATCCTGGAAATCCTGACAGAGGGGTGATTGGCAGCCCATCAACCCTTTTGGAGGATGATTCGGTATACCTGGAGGCTTTCGAATCTCACCCTTTCACCTCCTGAGTGACTACTTATGACTAGTCATTTCCAGGAAAGCATGGACTTTGCCAGACACTGTGAAGCCTGTTCCAAGGATGCCAAACAAATTTATAACTGCCCATAAAGAAAAGGAATTTTTAAAGAGTTCCCATAGATGTTATGGTGGCCATAAAGAAGGAATTGTCAAACTTCATCTATCCATTCTCCTAATAGACCCTATGGATAGATATGGCAAGCGCATGTTCTCTTCAGTGACTTTCACCTTGTGGTTGCTGAACTATTTATCTCACTTCACTAAACTTCAAAGGAATCTCATCAAACCTCGGAGATGCCCTTCAAGGAGCAGTAGCTGTGGGGTCCACAGACCAGGTGTCCTCAGCTAGCCACCCTTACCTCTATTGTGAACTCCATGAGGCTAATCTCCTATGCAGCTGACTGAGCGAGTAGAGTGGCTGCTTCAGGAATCTTTCTGGAGACATTGCTGGATGCACTTTTGTAACTTTAATGACCCTTTCAAGTCTTCATTTACCAATGCCCCTTTAGATGGTTCAGCGTTGTTTGGACCTGTGGCAAAGGAGACTGACCAGGTGCGAGAAGGATGGGAAAGCCTTCTGTCGGAGTCTTTCTGCCCCTTCCAGACCTTATCGCAAAGGTCAAAAGGGTGGGAAAAATGTGGTTCCACAACTCTCAAAAAGGTTTCTCTGACGCAAGTGACTGTTCTTCCCCCGGGGCAAAGAGGGGGAAGTTGTAATTGGAAGATGCTGCCCTCGTGACAGGGGGGGGGGTCTGCAGAATCAGGGCAACAGGGAGACCTTCTCTGATGGGCCCTACCAGCACTCATTAAAGGAAACCCGCCTGTCCTTCTCTGGAGGCAGTCGGGGGTCGGTTGTCATTGTACCCAAACACCTGGCTTCAAATTTCCCAAGACAAATGGGTACAGATGTTCCACCCGCGCAAAAGGACTTGCAGCTCTAGAGATGCAAGCGTTGCTAGACAAGTCATCCAAGAAGTCCCCACAGACCAGATAGGATCCGAAACTTACTCAAGGTTCTTTTTAGTGCCAGAAAAGACAGGAGACTGGAGATGCATCTTGGATCTTAGCAGATTAAATGAATCTGTAAAGAAAACAAAGTTCTGTATGGTAACCCTGCAGTCAGTATTCCCTTTCATAAGGAAAGACAACTGGATGTGCTCTATTGACCTCAAGAATGCGTACTACCATATAAAAATGGACAGGTGGTCCAGAAGGCATCTGCGCTTCCGGCTGGGAGCTAGTCACTACCAGTTTTGAGCCCTGCCCTTTAGTCTCGCTACAGCCCCCAGATTGTTCAAATGTATGGCAGTGGTCACGGCTCACCTAAGATGTCAGGGATTCAAAGTGTTTCCATATCTTGACTGGCTCCTCACTGCCTCTACCAGGCATCTACTATCTCAGGCTAGGGATGAAACCTTCTTACCAACAAGCTGGGCATCACTATAAATCAAGAAAAATCTGCCTTGTTACTGTTGCAACATATTGTCTTCTTAGGAGCAGAGTTAAACTCGGACATGGCAAAACTCACCCCAGATTGAATCCACTCCCTGCATAAACAGGTAAAAAATTTTTATCTCCATAAAGAAAGCCCAGGCCAGATGAGTGTTGGACCCTGGGAACCATGGCTGCTGCCATTCTGCTGGTGCCATTAGCCCTATTTCACATGACTCCTACAATTACTCTTATTCGCACAGTGGTCTATCAAAGATCTCCCTCTTTCACATCAGATGTACATCACGGAGTCTTGCAAAAGATTTAACATAGTGGCTTCAGTCAGACCAGCTGCATCTAGGTCGTCCCTTTGTTTCCCCAACCACAGGCAGTATTAACCATGGATGCTTCCCAGATCGGGTGGTTTATAGCAGGACCACAAGAACTATCTACATATAAACCTCCTAGAGATGAGTGGTGCTTTGTGTTGCAGGCACTTCAGGACTCTTTCCCTCTAGGAACAATTGCAATTCAGACTACATGTTGGTAGTGTGGTATATAAACAAGGAGGAACAAAATTTTACCCTCGAGGCATTAAGAGTTTGGCAGTGGGCAATTGCTTCTCAACGCTTTCTAATTGCAGCACACATGAAATCCCAATGTGATAGTGGACAGACTCCGGACTCCATTACCTCACGAGTAGTCCCTGAACAGAGATTGCCGAGATGATTTTCCACAGATGGGGCCAGCCTTGCTGCGACCTTTTCGCCACTCCCAAGAATACCTAATGCAGCAACTACTTTGCCCTAATGCAGCAACTACTTTGCCCTAATGCAGCAACTACTTTGCCCTAATGCAGCAACTACTTTGCCCTAATGCAGCAACTACTTTGCCCTAATGCAGCAACTACTTTGCCCTAATGCAGCAACTACTTTGCCCTAATGCAGCAACTACTTTGCCCTAATGCAGCAACTACTTTGCCCTAATGCAGCAACTTTGCCCTAATGCAGCAACTACTTTGCCCTAATGCAGCAACTACTTTGCCCTAATGCAGCAACTACTTTGCCCTAATGCAGCAACTACTTTGCCCTAATGCAGCAACTACTTTGCCCTAATGCAGCAACTACTTTGCCCTAATGCAGCAACTACTTTGCCCTAATGCAGCAACTACTTTGCCCTAATGCAGCAACTACTTTGCCCTAATGCAGCAACTACTTTGCCCTAATGCAGCAACTACTTTGCCCTAATGCAGCAACTACTTTGCCCTAATGCAGCAACTACTTTGCCCTAATTCCCCCAAAGGGGAAGCCACCCAGGGATGCACTGGTTCATGATTGGCCCTTGGGAGTACCCTGCCTTTTCCCCCCTTTCCAAAGGTGTTAGAGAAAGCCAAATGGTCGAAGCAAAATGATCCTCATTGCTCCTTACTGGCCTCGTCAGGTTTGGTTTGCCTATCTGCAAACCCACCTCTTGAAGGATTCTGGATCCAATTCCAGACCTTCTGACACTCTGAGAGTTCCATCCATCTACACCCTCAAGTTGACTGCTTGGCTGCTCCAATTTCATGACTAGCCAGGTGCTATTTTACACCAGCAGTAAGTCATATATTCTAGCTTCTTCCCATAAACCTTCCACTAGGAAATTATACTCTAACAAATGGAAGAGATGTTCATGTTGGGCAGCTAAACAAAATATCAGACCTCTTACCGCCTCTATTCCAGCAATTTTAGTTTTTCTCAAATCTGAAGGCGGTGCTGCAACAGCTACTATTAAGGTACAATTAGCTGCTTTTTCCAATTTTCATACAGGTGAAATGGGTGTTCCCATTATGTCTCAGATTGTGAGGCCTTTCTCAAAGGTACCTTTCTGTTTAGGCCCCCTATTTTTAAGGAACCGATGACACCCTGGGATTTAAATTTGGTTCTAAATTTTGACCATCTCCCTATGAACCTGCTTCTACTTATCTGAAATATTTATCATGGAAAACCCTCTTCCTTGTTGCCATTACATTGGCTAGAAGTTTCAGAGCTGCAGGCTATTTCAGTACGTCTGCCTTGTATCCTATTTTATCAGGATAGGATATCTCGGAGAACGAATCCTTCCTTCCTCCCAAAGGTTTGTTTGGAAAACATAAACCAATCCATAGAACTGCCAGTCTTTTTCCCCAATTACACCAACAAGGCAGAATATAAACTACAGCTTGATGTGCACAGACTGTTTTCTACTTGCATAGAACAAGACAGTCTGATCAACTTTGATAATCCTGTCTTATCAGAAAAAGAAAGTCTCCAAGGTGATGTGGCCTAAATGGCTTACGGATTGCATCCTTTCATACCAAAAGAATGACCTACAGTTACCAGGGAAGATAAAAGGTCACTCCATTAGGTCAGTCTCAACTTAATTTGCTTTTCAAGCAAGGTTTCCTATAGATTCGATTTGTGCAGCTGCTACATGGGCAAAACCTCACCTTTATCATTCATTATAAAGTGGGCTTGGCCCCCTGGAACAGGGCTTCCTTTGGATCCACGGTACTGAAGTCTTGTCCTGAGCCACCCTAGGGTTTAGGTGCTAGGGATGCTGTCCCAACGAACAAGAATCATGGCAAGATAGGACTACATAACATCTAGAAGTTATGTACTTACCATAACATTCCATGTTTGTAGTCCATCTCTCCTATATTCTTGCATCCCATCCTCATTCCCTGCTCCCGTTCCTGGAGGAACTGGTGAACAAAATTATCTGCCTGCAGAGATGACAGCCTTTTCCTTGACTGAATTAGTGATTGTAAAAATGTATATATATTTATATGTATGTTTATATACATATAGAAGATAAGATGCTTCTTGCTTGCCCCCAGGATATATCACCAGATCTTGTTTGCATCATGGGATAGGGATTAGCCCTATGCCACTGAAAGCTCTATCTTTAGTATTTGGCAGAGTCTGAGCCGAGGATGGTCTCCAAACCCAAGCAGTAAAGAATATAGGCAAGATGGACTACAAACGTGGAACGTTATGGTAAGTGCATAACTTCTAGTTTCAGCAGGCTCCAGAGCAAATGTAGACAGCATGCAACATGTGGCTGGCTAGCAGAATCAGGCCGAAGTACATGGCAGCTGTAACACCTGTGAGTGTGATAGGTAAAACCCAGTTTTCCAGCAAGTTCTAAATAAAGGGCATACTTCGTGCACTACAAGGGTGAATCAGCAAAACCCAAATCAGGCTTTAACTGTTACAGTTGTGGTGCCAGTCATGAGTCTAAGTGCTTGGCATTTGGTCAGCAGTGCCACAACTGAAAAAACAGTTTTCAAAGGTCTTGCGAATCAAGTAAACCTTAGTTATAAAGGATCACTTAAAGCAGGTTGATCCTAGCGAGCTGCAACTCTACTTTCTATGTAAATGGTGTCCGTAATTGGTGAAAAGGTTGAAGCAGTGAATTTGTTGGCAAACAGTGAAGTGCTTTGTACTATCCAGATTAATGGTAAATCCTCCAAGCTCAAAGTTAGACGCTGGTTTAAAATGTAACATGTCAGCAGACTCATTTGCTAAGGTGAGAGCTGGTGGTGAGCAACTTAATGTGGCTAGTGTGAAATGCGTTTGTTATGGAGGTGAAGAAATTCAAACCAAAGGCTCAGTATTGCTTTTGTTTGCCTAGGAACTGCTACAGCTTAACATTCTGCAGTCCAAAGGCCTGTGCAGTCAGAGTCTGACAGTTTGAGAATTAATTTGCTTTCCTTTACAAAGAAGTTAATCATATAAGCACATGGCCCAGTTCCAGTTTCACTGATACTATTTTTTCAAGTATGCTGATATTTTCAATGCAAACTTCCAGTTGTGTTCCATGAAGTTAGACCCAGAAGTCAGTCCAGTGGTCAGGCCAGCAAGAAACGTTCCATTAGCTATGCAGGATAGTCAAAGCTCAGTTGGATAAAATGGTGCAGCGAGGTGTAATTTGTCCAGTTAAAGAACCAACTTGAATGGGTGTCATCCATGTTAGTAGCCCACAAAAAAGGCTCAGATGAAATTAGAATATGCTTTGACCCAAGAGATTTGATCAAAGCATTAGAGACTGCATCATCCTATACATATAGTCTGAGTCGCAGCCCTAATAGTCTTTGATGCAGAAAGTTCATTTTGGCAAATGATGCTTGATCGAAAGTCTTCACTACTGACTACTTTCAGTACCCCATTTGGAAGATGTCCATACTTTGGATGCCATTTGGAATAAATTCTGTAAGTGAAGTCTTTCAGCATGCAATGGAGTAAATTTTTGGGGTATCCTTGTGCCACAATAGTAGACTGTAGTTGGAGGCAATGGTGAATCAGAGCATGACAGAAGCCTTAAAGTTCTAGATGGAGCATGTGAAGTGAATTTGAAGCAGAGTCCTCTGAAGTGCAAATTCTGACTGCCAAAAGTTAATATGTAGGTCATTTATTTACTAGCACTGGCTTGTGACCGGACCCATCCAAGCAAGCAGCCATTCTTGAGATGCCAGCACCAGATAATGTTCAAAGCTCTTCATTTTCTTGGTATGGTCAACTAGTTAGGCAAATGTATACCAGACTTTAGTTAGTTGACAGTGCCTTTGAAAAGCACTGATGCACAAGAAATGTTACATGGTATTGGTTGGAACAGCACCAGAGAGCATTTGAAAACCTTAAGCAGAAAATTGCCCCACGTTAAGATATTGTGATGTCAATAAACCAGTCACTTTCCTGTGATGCTTCAAAATTTGGTCTTGGTGCAGTTATTCTTCAGGAAGGGAGACCAGTAGTCTATGCATCTAGAACTCTTACCCAAACTGAAATGCAGTATGCTCCAAATTGAGAACTTTTGGCAATAGTATTTGTATGTTCATGGTCAAGCTATTCAGACTGAAACTGATCACCAACCTCTAGTCACTATTTTAAAGAAGCCTATGCATTCAGCTCCAGTGAGATTGCAAAGAATGATGCTCAAATTGTAAAAGTACAACTTCAAAATGGTCTGTACAAAAGGCAAACTTTATCTGGCTGATTTATCCAGATCACCCTGAAATGCAATGGAACAGCTTAATGCAGAGAATTGACTTTGTCATGGAAGTGTGTAGTTTTTCTACCATGAGACTTGAGCTGAGATCATGCAAGGACTGACCAGTTTTGCCAAAGCTCAACCACTACATTAATACTGGATGGCTGTCAAAGCAACAGTGTGTACCACCTGAAGTGCAAACTTATTTTCCTTGCAGAGATGTAATGTTAATGGAAGATGTCATTATTTTCAAAGGTCCTAAAATTGTTCCTGCTTCCTTACAGCATGAATATATCCAGATTTTGTATCGTGGTCACCCAAGTTCTAAATCTACCAAAAGGGCAAGAGGCCTAGTATTTTGGCCTTCTCTAGTAAGACATTGATAAAGTACTTTTTTCAGTATGCAATAGTACTAAACTGCATTTGCAAAAAATCACTTCAGCCAAGTAAAATTCTTGAACTACCTTTGTCAACAGTAGCCACTGATGTATTAAAGTGGAACAATCAGCATTACTTAGTGTTGGGAGACTTATTTGAACTGGTTGGAGATCGCTTTACTACCTAATCTAACATCCACTGTTGTCACCAAGTTGAAATCATTTCTCAGCCCATGGTAGTCTCAATTATTTCTGACAATGGTACTTCATTTCCCAGTCAGTTTCAGAAATTTGCGAAAGAATGGGACTTTGTACATTACTAGTAGACCAGAATACCCAGTCAAATGGACTAGCTGAACGTGCAGAGTGCAAAGCAATTACTAGAGAAGTCAAAACGTGATAATACAGATGTCTTTTTGAATTTACTCTCATCTCAGAAACATACCAGTGATATACATGGCTTGCCTGCTCAGACTTCTGTCTAGGCAAACCAGAACATTGCCTGTCGGTTCCAGTTTGTTGAGGCCTGAAGCAAAGAATAAAACACCCAACTATTCAGAAAGTGTTCTTTCCAGAAGTCCAGCTAAGAGCAGGTTTCTTCATACATTGAAAGGAGACTGGATATAAATAGCAAAAGGTTTCAACCAGATTGGTCAAGTAACAGGTATATGTGCTGAGCAGAGGTCCTACTTTGTAGAATCAGTGTGTGGAGTTCAGGAGAAATCTTAGACCTCTTCCTGATTTTAGAATAGATATCACCATATTGTTCCCATGATTCAGACTTTAGATCCTGGAGCAATCCAGACAATGTTCCTGTTGCAGAATGCATCTTAACTTCTGTTCCTGATACTGATGTTTCCTAAAGTTGAACATTGAGCAGAGACCATCCCAGTTGCTAGACCTATTCTAAATTTGTTGCACAATTTGGTCGTATTTCCAGACCTAGTGTGAAATGCACAGCAACCTGGACATAATTGTCTATGTATTTAGTTCTGTGT
Source organism: Protopterus annectens (assembly GCF_019279795.1). Lineage (NCBI taxonomy): Eukaryota > Metazoa > Chordata > Ceratodontiformes > Protopteridae > Protopterus > Protopterus annectens. Next base: position 1,202,457,809 of record NC_056739.1, on the reverse strand, counting down.
AATTGCATGACAGAATTTTGTATTAATTGTCAGTTGATGTCATCAATAATGCTTGACCCATTTCTCAGAGGGAGGATGTAGAATAGTGTTGTACCTTTTAAGAAGCATTTCAAGGACAACACATATAAATAGCAAGCATGTGCTAGCTTCAGTGCCATTTTGTGTGTGCAGCCAGAGTGAGCATATGAGTGAGACAGCTAGTTAGTTTAAAGTTTGTTATTAAACCTCATTCCTGATGAGTTTGTACATAATAAAGCTGCTTGAACAGAGCCTATGAATGTTTTATCCTGACCAGATGAGCGACAGACCCGTTGAACCTAAACCCTGGTCTTCCTTTTCTGCCAGGCTCTGATTCACTCTTGCAACAGATACCTCTCAGACTTTGATTAGGAAGCTATATCTATGGGAGTGAAGATGCATAGTCTGTGGGACAGCAAAGACAGGCGCATAAATGAGATGTTGGTAGTCAAAAGCTCTCAATTCTAGTCTTTGGTCTCAAGACCTCTTCAGATTTACTGATACTATCACTATGTATAATAGTGTGGCTGTACGTATGCATACACATTTGAGTCTTCAGGCTAAGGCACTTAACGAGGTACTGAAGACTGAGCATTGGTCGTCTTGATCCAAAAAGTTGGCAGTCACATTAAACTTATGACTACAACCCAAGAAATTAGATGCTGAAAGTCTTTAAAGTTACTATCTGTTCCTGTAACAGCGATTTCATTGATACCATTGTAATTGTTTTCAGGTGTTTTAGACAAGGTGATCAAATCCTCAAAATCCCAGTCTGCCTAGGGAGACTTCCTCTTAATGTGTTTAAGACTTGAGGAATAGAAATGTTTGTACATCCTGATTAATGTACAGGTTGCTGAGCTATGAATCTGTTGCACAGAGGAAAACCTCTTGAAATAGAATCTTGCTACTTTATATTCTGAAGCTTCCATTCTTTTCCTGCAGCTCCCTTAGTCTGCCAGGGAAGGAAGTACAGACCACTTCTGTTCCTTTTTCTAGGGGTCAGCATTTAATCACCTATTGACACCTTTTTCTTTTCTAAGCTAAGGGTTGTATCAATTAATATGCAATAGAAAATCTTAAGAAAAATTGATAAAGTAAATTTAAGAAAAAACTAAGGTAATCAACCTCTTGGAGTAAACTTTGTCATGACCCAAGATGAAGCTGTACAAAAATGAATAATTCAGCATGAAAAAAAGTTAGTCCCGTCAGTCACCCGCATCAAAAATAGCCACTGGTTGGAATAAGACTGGTCAAAAAGCCAGAGACTCTACCTCCCAAAACAGAAATTGCATGTCTTTTCTGTGAAGATGAAAATATGCAACAGATGAAGCCAATATATGTAGACAAGTATGGGTGTAGAGTAGTTAAAGGTACACTGGCAAAGTGAGCCAATGTTTCAAGAAGGTAGACCTCCATATATTATGTTGCTGCAATGCAGAATGCATCTCAGCAGAACTTTCTTCACCATGCAAGCCCACTGGAAACTAGTTCCCTTTTTAGGGGGTGACCCAAGAGCACTTTCTGGTAATGACTTGCTTAATCACTCAGTAGGGAAGCGGAAACTGAGGGAATATAACCCAGGAAGTAGCCCATTAAATCTTAGTATTAATCCCCCATGCTACCAGACAATTGTCCTCAATGGCCAAGAACTTCTATCTATCTAATTCTAAGGGGGCATTATTGTAAAACTAATGATGCAGTATTAAAATTTTGTATTCCAGAAGGTGCAACTTCAGGCTAGCTTTTTAATCCTGTATGTTCAGAAAGTCCTGCATGACAATGAAATCACTGCATTGCTCTCCCATACATTTAAGTGAAATGAATGCTAGATGTTCTACTAAATAATTTTGCTCCATATACTTGTTGCTTTTTTAAATTGCAAAATTAGTAGGCCCTCCAAAAATATACTACAGAGTTTTTAATGTTCAAACCAGATTTTCATAGTCTTACAAAAGTCATGTAAACATGCAGTGTAATGTTACAGCATTCCAAATTTGATTAATGCATTTAACTTGTTTTTAGGAATGTGGCATGCCTTGTTGGAATCTTAATTAGGGTTTCTGTTTACTAATACCATTTGAGGGAGGGCTGTATTCCTCTAACCTAAATTTACACCATGCAGTATTCATCTATGGTTAAATGGCAAGTTATAACTGAGATTTCTGTGCCACTGTCCCTCATCTGCTGTTGAGATGTGCACCTTGAAATCTTACCTCATGCTCATCTCTTAAACTTGCATATATGAACCTTAACTGATACTTGAATGAGGCAACACAGCTTGATTTTTGGGTAATCCTTTGGGAACGTTGAGAGGCCCTGCTGCTTTAGTACACTTACTTATTCTGTACAAGTGATGTATTGCAGTACTTGCTGTTTGTACACCAAAAAGCCAGAATGACATTGTGGTAAAGAATGTATTAACAGGTCTGTTCACTTCTTTCATGTGCAAGGAGCTATTTCTTTGCAGTGTGTATTTTGTGTTCTCCATTTAAATGTAATGCTTGTATTTTGTGTTCTCCATTTAAATGTAATGCTTGCATTTTGGGTGCAACATTTTGGGTTCCTTTCTAGTGCACTGGTTGGTGCCTTTCAGGGATAAAGATGACTTGTCTTTTTTGGAGAATCCTTGCTAAAATAAGTCTAGGTGCTGTCAACATTTGAATAAAGCCGCAGAGTATTCAATGCCAAGACTGGGTATCCAAAGTTTCCACAAACTCTGCAGGAAAATTGAGTTGCATCTCTAGAAAGGGTGACTGTCTTGGGATCCACTTAAAGATGCAGACTTTTATTGAGCTGGTTGATATTGCTTCAGAAGGGGACCCAGAAATCTTATTTTCTTCAAATAAACCTTTAAACATATAATTTAAGGTGGCAAATAAGATAAAATTTGTATGACTTAAGAATTGTAACATTAAACTGTTACATTTTAAACTCATGCTTGTTTTCTTCCAATTTGCATGTGGTTCCTGTATCATAGCTGTTAAGTACACAGTACATTTCTTGATATATATGCTGCATTTTCCTGTTCATAGTTTTGTAACTTCAGCAGACACTTGTATAATGCCACAGACCAAGGTTGTAGCTAGAATTCACTGGAACAGATTGCCCACCTGTAATAAATCTATCCTTTCCCTTCAAAACAGTTGCTTGGGATAAGCAGCCATTGAAATTGTCAAACATTGTGCTTAATCTAAATCTGAGTGGTGGTGGTGGGTAGTAATAGGTGATCTACAATATAGAGTATGCCTATATGCAACAGAAAAACTTAAATATATTAAGATTCGTGACAAGTGAAAAATGGAGGGTCCAGACGGAGGTGCCACCAAAAGCTAGGTGACGTCTACAACTTTTGTGGGAAATACCAAACCAGGAAAGCAGTACTAAAATTAGGCAGTGCAGCACCCAGCAGGATAAAAGCACATTAAACAAAACTGAGGACAAATGGTCTACCAAAGCCAAATTTGAGACAAGTTCGGCCTCCTAAGCAAAGGACAACCACAAAGCATTCTTTAGCTATGTCCACAACCTCAAAGGCAACACAACTGTATGAAGAGCTCACTGTAAATGGAGCCACCTATATTGAGCCAGAAGATTTAGCAAACCTCCTGGCTGATGAATTCAGCTCTAACTTTACTCCTCTCTACCCCTCAACCTTCCCTTAGGAAATATCAAATTGAGCTCCCCCTACTTGTCAGTAGGGAACAGGTCCTTAATGCTCTCTCCAAGACCAAGAACACTGCATCAATGGGCCCAGACAATATCCCTATCCCAGAATGCCTTCTAAATAGCATGAAACATGACTTATCGGGCCTCTGGAATTACTATTCAACTGTAGCCTCCAAAGAGGCTTTGTGTCTCATGAATGCAGAAAGGCAACAGTCATTCCTCTGCACAAAGAAGGGTTATCTACAGACCCATAAGTCTCACTAGTCTTGCATGTAAAGACATGGAAAGAATCATGGAGATTATCACTAGAGATGTAGTAAACCTCCAGACACTGGACCCAACCCAGTTTGGTTTAGTTAAGGGCAGATCATGCCTACTCAACCTGGTGGATTGCTTTGAGAAGGTCACCAAAGCAATGTTTGAGGGCAAAATTGTTTTCCCGATTAAGTCATGTTTCACACTGCCTACCTTGACCTGGCCAAGGCATACCCCACTCTGGCATTGTTGACGAACTCTAGGTTGGGTACAAACCCATATGTCACCTGATGGATAGCCAGCTGACTCAGACAGGACCCAGGAAGTTAGAATTGGAGAGGCCACCTCTACAAAGAGGCCAGTCACAAGTGGAGTCCCTTGGGAATCTGTCCTTGGGCTGCTACTTTTTGGCATTTACTTTTCAGAAGTCAAGGCCAATGTCAGTTGTCTATGGCTAAATTTGCAGATTGTAAATTAGGTGCAGTCACTGAATCTCAGACTGACACAAATGTTCTCCAGGAGGGGCTGACACACACACACACACACACTTGGTGTCAGTCATGGACTAAAACTAAATGCCAAGCAATGTATAATGTTATCTTTTGGGAAGTCATCCATCCCTGGTAACTATCACATTGACAACACACTCCTTAGAGCTGACCCAGTAGTAAGGGACTTGGACACGCACAGTAATCTAGCCTTTAATCATGTGTCTACAGTGGTAAGTAAATCATTTATGTTGCGCAACTTATAAACAAAGGTATGGCATCTGAGTCCAAGGAAGTCATTGTTCCACTGTATTTGGCATTCATCTGATCCATCATTAAGTACAATGCCCCCTTTGATATGTACCTAACCAGGCATATCCAACAACTGGAACGTCCAAAGAGGTTTATCACTATTAAAAAAAAAGTATGGCGCAAGTGATATGTCCTATGCAGGCTGCCTTAAAGCCCTATTCCTGTATGGTCACCTACAGGCTTTTGAGGGGAGATCTATACCTGGCATACAGGGCATTGTCTGACCCCACTCTGGACCTCCTGCATATCCACAAAACAGTACTAGAATTACCTGTTCTAAAGACTTAAACCTTGCCTGTGATATAACTAGGACCTGCTGGAGAGGGAGGTATGTATCCCAGAGACTACCCCTTCTATGGAACAGGCTCACTAATCCAATTAAAGTGCAACTTTGACAATTGAATGCTATACTGGAAACTTATCCCTGGTTTGGCACCTATGTCTGATGCAAACAGGTAACCTGTAAGTGGTTAATTTCCCAATCCCATTCTTACACTTATCAAGGGTATTGGAACTTTTCAGAGATTTTGGGATGCATAGCTAGGCTTAACGCCCTTGTGGACGTTGGGTTTATCTTGAGCAATAAAAGTTGAATTAGTCACACAAGGAGTAGTGAAGCTAAATAAAATGGGTTAAAAGTAAAACAAGTGGAAACTGGTTCCAATTAAATATGAACGGTTATTGGAAACTGGTACTAATTAAATATGAACGGTTATTGGATGACTTATCATACTGAAGGTTCTCTGTCCTCTTGAAGATTTGCCAGTACTAGTAGAATGGTATTCTGGTTGTGGATATGATAAAAAGCTGAATATACTACTCAGCCTGTCATTACCTGTTACAAGTGGATCATACCTCTCAACCTTAGCCCAAGAAATGTGGACAAAGCCAAAAATGGAGGACCAACACCCAAAATTAGATTATAAATTAAATATTGCTCTGAAAGGCTTGGAAAGTTAAAATAAGTTTACTATGCATTTTCTGAAGGATTTGAAGCCAGTCAAATGTCTGCCATTATTTATTTGGTTAAATCAATCCTCAGTGAGTTGCCAGAAATCCCAGATTTTTGAGGAACTGACCAAAAATGAGGCAAAATTCTTGACAGCTGAGGTATGAAGTGGATTATACCACTGACTCTGCCAGACAATGGCAGTTCTCCAGTGTATAACTGTCAATGCATCTGTTTACCCAAGACAAGTCATTTTACATTTAGAAACTATGGTCTTCAGAAAATCTAATTTTATTTATAAACTTTACTTGGAGCTGTAAAGCAGAAACACTGTACTTGGTGAAAAGCATTCTTGTATGAAATTTACATGTTTAAATGGTTTTACATGGGGTAACCCTAGATAAATGACGCTGGAATTTGTCTAATTTGTCTTTGGGATGAAAGAAAGTTGGTTTGCTGCCAGGGTTGCCAGATTTCATATCGGCCAGGTAGGGACGACAAAAAAAAAGTAGAGCAAAAAAAAATCAAAAATCGCTAAACACTGAGCTGCTTCTGTTCTGCATTCAGCAGAAGTAGCTCTGTTTTTAGCAATTTTTGATTAGCCCGTATACCGGCATACGGGCCAATCAAAAATTGCTAAACACGGAGCTACTTCTGTTTAATGCAGAACAGAAGAAGCTCCGTGTTTAGTGATTTTTGATTGGCCTGTATGCCAGGTATATGGGCCAATCAAAAAAAAAAAGCAAAGCAGAGGCTGGGCGGGATTTAAACCGGCAGGGCGGGACTCTGGTTCAGCCTGCTGATCTCGGGACAGTCCTGCCCAAATAGGGACGTCTGGCAACCCTGTTTGCTGCAAACATTTCTTTTTATCTTTGAAGTATTTCAGCTTCTGGATTGTTTTATGGGGGTTTTTGGTGTGTGCAGATAGTAAAGGTTGTCTGCAGAAATCATGCATGTTTAAAATATTTTTTCTAGTCTTACACTTAAAATGCAGTTGATTCCACTGCCTGAATTTTGTGAATTTTCTCTTTGGGTATGTAGTACTTGGTAATTAATTTGTAAATTAACAAAAGCAACTCCAAATCATTTATTCCTACAGTCTTGAATCCATAAACTGCAGCCTCACGTAATTGGGGCAAAATAGATGGAGGGGGTTAAGCAGTCGTTTAGTTTCTGAAATTGACTTGCATACAATAACTTTGGCAAGCAGAATATTAACATTCTTTGTAACAGCACAACTAAGTATAGGTCTGTATGTTATAGAATTTAGTAATTCAGCAAACAGCATGTATGCTAAAGAAAATTGGTTAACATGCGTTATTTTTTTTCCAGCCTGTTGGGTTTGTTACTTTTGATAGTCGATCTGGGGCTGAAGCAGCAAAGAATTCTTTAAATGTAAGTATACATATGTGATGTCTCATGATATATTTGGCACACACAAGCAAATCTAGTTGCACTTTTGATGCAGTATCTATTCTAGAGCCAGTGTCCTATTTGAGTCTTCTGCAGGTTTTCACACTTCATTGAATGGCTAATCTTAAGGTAATAAGCATTTTGGTAGACTACCAATGAAGTCCTGTTTGTACTTGGTAGCTTTTTCCTCCTCCTGTTGTAAAAGGAAGAATGAGGTGAGAGAAACAGCTTGACAAACCAGATCTGGAGCTCAGCTGCCGTTGTACACTACCATTTTTGTATATTCGGTAATGTCCTTCCATTTCACTGTTGCACTGTAACATGAGGGATCCCCTGCCAAGGGCAGCCCAACATCTGACTATTATATCAAAGCCTTTAGGTCAACTGTATACTGTATGTCACATTTATGCTTCTCATACAAGGCATAATGTATAAAGGTGATGTCCAGATGTATCGGGCTCAGAACTTTGCCACCAGTCCAAATGTCATCTTTGATCTGTCTGATCACTCAAGTTGTTGCTGGTTTACCTAGCTGTTCAGATAAGTGCCTCTTTGTGGTGTTTTTTTTTTTGTTTTTCTGGTGCTGTGTGGGTTCATGTCATCCAGAAAGCATAAATGCCAGTGTGGGTGATTCCCCATAAAGACCATCACGAGCAGTACTTGTTTTGTTTAAGTGATTCTCACAACTATATTTCCCTGTACTATGACAGGCTTTTGTTCCAAAGACCTTGTATAGCCGCCTTTCATCCCTCACTGTGTCTTTAAAAAAAAAAAAAAAATCTAATACTTTTAGAGCAAGATGCCAGGAAGGATGCTTCTGGCCTGAGGGTCAGCCGCATTCAGAGGGCCTAAAAAAATCAGGTCCGTTTTAGCTGTGCCTCCTCCACCAGATGTGTCTGATTAGGATGGCAAAGTCCTGGAAGATTATTCAGTTCCTGGGTTGGATTCCTCTGCTGCAACCGGTTCGGAGGCTGGCATGGATCCAGCTTCTTGCACATCCTCTGAGGCCTTGCAGATGTCTTTCGGACTTTCAGGGGGAGCCATGGCTAATTTTGATTGAAGTACCTAGAGGGGGTTCCTCGGTTACTGGTAAGAGAGGAAGTCCAGAGTGCAATTGAATGTAGGCTGATGTTGGAGCCTTCTACACTGATAGGGTTGACATCCCTGTTTTAAAAAGAGACGAAACCTATCCTCTGCTCCTAAAGTATCTCAAAGTGAATGGCAGAAGTTTGCACAGGGGGTTTTGATGCTCTTATGGCCTGGAGCTTTCTCAATGGGTTTGTTTTGGCTCCTTGGTCATCCTCCCCTCATGAGACCTAGGGTCAGGATTCCTCAGAGGAAGATTTTGATGAGAAATCCCTGGTCTATTCTACCCAGATTCCTTCTGTGCATTATGGCTCTGAGTAGGGAATTTGCTTGTCCTAAATCTCCTTTAGAGATTTTCCTTTGGGGATACCATTGCCAGGATGAGGGAATTCTTTAAATGGGATTGTTCCCAAGTTTCTGAAATGCAGAGGCGGTATGAGCTTCAAATAGTCTCCTAGAACCTGTGCTGCTGTTCTGGTTTTGGCTGCTTTATTGGATGCCTTTTCTACATCTCTGGCCCCAGACTCTCTGCCCCTGTTTTTAAAAAAAAAAAAAAGGATTTATAAGTGCCCGACTGCAAATTCCTTTATAAATGTCCATATACTGGCCATTTGGTACCTGTGGCAATCAGACAAGCCTAAAGTCTTGCCTTCTACTGTGATGCTTGCTTCTGATATGGACAGTAAAACTATGGATAAGTTGGTTAAGGTTTATATTTCAGCCACCCTAGCCTTTCATGCTTTTAATTATCAGACTCCAATAACCAAATATTTTTCAGGCTTGCCAGGTTATTTCTGACCTTCCTAATTGAGGAATAGGCTCCTGTCTTGTCTGTTGGAGGCTTTTCCCAGGTAGCTCGCCATTCCATTAAATGTAGTTATGATACTGCAGATGCTTCCTTGAGGGCCGCTCCTTCTTCCTTTGAGCTACTGCTGGGTATAGCTTCATCCTCTGCCTGATATTGATGCTAAGTTGCTCCTCTGGACAGCAAACGTTTGGTGCTGCTGCAGCTGATTAGCTCAAGTCCCTTCTGAAGAAAGGAAGGAGTTACAGGACCTGAAACGCATTTGTTTCCCCTGCGCCCAAGTTCCAGAGAAACTATAAATAAATGAAAAATGTGGAAGTGCAAAAATCGTACTGATAACCAGCGATAAGGCACTTGAAGGTTCACCAGAATAAAATCTACCACTTTATTGAACACACGCTGTAAGTTTAAATAACACATCCAGAATGCTTTAAATCACTGTATTTTCATCCATGTAACTTCAGATGAGCACACCAACTTCTACAACCCCTTTTATAAAAATCCAACCATCCCCAATTAATTAACCATCTATTCACATTTAAAAACAGTAAAACAATGCTGAATACATGAAAATGAACTGCTGTAAATGAAAATTCTAAAAATCATTGTGACCAGCATAAATGCTCATAAGTAGCATATGCGATAGACATTGACTACAAGTGAATAAAATGTATTAAAAATGTGTAAAAAAAATAAATAAATAAATAATTTAGAATGTCATATAAAACTGTAAAGTGTTGAAACCAGTTAAAAATTATGAAACTGCACCATCTACTGGGTAACGGCACCATCTGCTGAGTAGTTACATTGACGAAAATACTGATTTAGTTAAAGCGTTCTGGATATGTTTAAACTTTACAGCATGTGCTCAAAGTGGTGGATTTTATTCTGATGAACCTTCAAGTGCCTTATTTCTGGTTTCCAGAGAAACTATCCCAATAAACCAGCCTTCATTAGAAGGCGGTTTCTTCATCCTAAAGGCAAAAAGGCTGGGAGGAGGATTCCCCCGCCAAGTCTACACAGAACCTTCCTGCTCAGAAACCTTCCTTTCTGATGACAGTTGCTGACTATCCAGTTTTTTTCCCAGCCACATTCCTCTCGCATTTTCTCTTCCTGTCTAGTTAATCATATCCCAGGATTCCTGGGTTCTTTCCATCATTCACCAAGGGTGTTTCTTTGTTTGGCGATCTATTCTCCCTCCTACCCCTTTCATAGGCATTCATCAGGCCACCTCAAGACTAGTTGAGCTCTTTCCAGAGGTGCTTCAGTCTCGATTCACAGAGCTATTCAAGGTTCCAGCTGCTCAAATGGGGAGGGGATTTTATTCTAGAATGTTTTTGGTTCCCAGGAAAGAGGGCGGAAAGAGGGCACTTGAGGCCCATTCTGGATCTTTCTCTCCTGAAGACTTTTCTGAACGTTCATTCCTTTAGAATGTTATCCCTTCAGACATTGTTCCCTCTACTGCTTCCTCAGGCTGTTATATTTTTTCTGGATCTCAAGATGCTTACCTCCATATCCCTATTCATTCCTTTTCTGGAAGTTTGTTTCTCTGCTTCCTGGCATTTTCAGTTCTTTGTTTTGCCCTCTACTGCCACAATAGTATTTACCAAATGCCTTCTGGGATTGCTTTTTGCAGACTCAAAGGCATTCAGATCTTTCTTTAGATGACGACCTGCTTATTCAAGCCTCCTCTCCAGGGGTTCTTTTACAGCACCTTCAGTGGGTCATCACTGTGTTGCAAAGCCTGGGATTCACTGCAAATTTCAAAAGTCCTCCCTGTCCCCGTCATGGGATCATGTTTTTCTGGGATGCAGGATCCAGACTGTTCCTATGCTAGCATCCTAGCCTCTTCCAAAAGCTTTGACTTTCTTATTTCAGTCCTTTCTTCTTCTGGCCTTGATTTCTGCCAGGGAATTTGAGGGCTCTAGATTCACGGCATCCACCATCCCTATGCTTCTGTTTAAACTGCACATGAGGAAGTTTCAGTGGTATCTAAAGTCAATTTGGCTTCAACATAGTCATCCTCTACACCTTTCAATACTGCTGCTTCCATGTCTCAGTGGTAGATTCATCAAATGGCTTTGAATCCAGGGCTTCTCTTTCAACCCCTGCTTCCCTCTCAGCTGTTCACAGATACCAGAGATGGGGGCTGGGAGGCTTCCTTGGGGAACCTGAAAGTGCAAGGCCTTTGGTCTCCTCACCAACAGAGAGAGCACATCAATATCAAGGAGATGAGAGCTCTTCTGTTGGCCCCAACTGCTTTCCATCCTGTCTTCTCTAGGGCCCATAAAGGTCTGTGGTGGTATGTCAAACAAGGGAGAACAAGGTCCTATCTTTGCAGATTGGCACTTCAGGTTTGGGAGCTAGCAATTCAGTACCAAGTCCACTCTTCAGGGGCTGCACATTCCTTCAAGTCTGAATATTGTGACAGACTCCCTGAGCAGGTCCATATCACAACAGGTCCATATCACAATCTCATGAGTGGATGCTTCACAAGGATGCGTTTCTGGACATTATCCACCTTTCCTCTTTGCCACCGCCGCCTCTGAACAGGCAGCTTCCTCAATTTTGTGCTAAGACTCCATGTCCTCTGGCCTGGAAAGTAGATGCCCTGTCTTTTTTATAGGAGGGGATGTTTCTTTATGCCTTCCCTCCCCTTCCTCTCATTCCAAATTTCCTGTGACAGGATGCTCCCAAAATCTTTCTGGTTCCTTTCCTTTTTGGCCCAGACAGCATTGGTTCCCTGTTCTGCACTTGGGTAAAGTCATGATGACTGCCCTTGCCCCACAGGATGGATGGTCTTACAAGACAGGGGATCTCTCATCCCCCCCCCCACACACCCACTGTTGAACTGACACTGGGTGATAGGATTTTGATTCTCTATATGCACCTTTCTTCTGAGGATGTGCTTCAGGTTCTGCAGGAGGCCAGGAAACCCATTACTAGTCCAAATGGAAATTTTCAGTTTAGTGTCTTAAGTTGGACCCATTTATGGTGGATGATCCTTTCAATTGTGTGAATTGCTCAATGCTGGGTTGGTATTCTATTAAAGTCCACCTGTTGGCTATTTCTGCTAGTCTGCCTGTTAACTCTTCCTTTGGCTTCTAGGTTCAAAGCCAAACAGTTTCTTAGAGGTGTCCTTCATGAGACCTCCCCGGAAGCCTGTTCCTTCCTCGGATCTTAATTTTATTTTGGAGAAATTGATCTTTATTCCTTTTGAGCCTTCAGCTTCCTTACAGCATTGTTCTTGGTCAAAACTGTTTTTTTGTTGTCCATTACATCTGATTAATGGGTGTTCAAGCTTCAAGCCCTTATGGCTGTTCCTCCGTTTACATTTTCATAAGGGCAGAATGCCTTCATACCAGTCCTTTTATGCCCAAGGAGGTGAATGAGGTCTTAGTCTGTTAATTTGCCCACTTTTTTCCCTTCACAATCTGCTAGTAAGGTGGTGTTCCACATTTTGGATGGGCATGGATAACTTTGATTTTATTTTGACAAAAAAAATTTTAGGAAATCTGATCAGCTTTCTGTTTTTCATCCTAGATCATTAGGTTTAGTGGTTTCAAAGCAGACTATTTCCTCTTGGATTCTAAAGCCATTTTTTGTTATTCATGTAAGTGCCCTTGTTCTGTGGCTAAGGCTTAACTTTACTAGGGCTGTGGCTTCTGGTGCTTTTTTCCCCAAAGGTTTGGATTAATGCCCTTGAGGCAGCTACCTGGTCTTTGGTGCATACTTTTGCCAAGCATTGCAAGTTGGGTGTCTTATCCAGAGTTGGCTAGTTTTGTTAGGGCCATTCTTCTTGGGCTCCTAGAAGGCTCTGCTGTCCCTTCCTCCCTGTTTTCTTCCTGAGCTTTTGCACTTTCCATCATTAAGACTACTGCAGCAGTGAAAAGGAAGGACACAGTAAGGACACAACATTTGTGTAAAGTCCTTGCCATAACATTATATGTCCTGTTCACTGTTGCACTTTTTGCTCCCTCTTCCCCCTGGTCTCTTCCTGTGGATGTTATCCTCTGGTATCCTAGGGCTTGTGTTCCTCCTGGGGCTCAGTTCTGGTGATACTTCAGACATCCTCTTTATGCCCTATACCTTGTGTGAGGAGCATACATGTTATGTACAGCACAGAGCTAAAGACTTTAGTATACTTCCAGACATTGGGTCACCCTTTTCAGGGTTCCCTCATGTTAAAAATACTGCAACAAGGAAGAGGACATCTACTGTCTTGGCAAGATTTTATGTAACTGTACTTTCGAGCACAAGGATTGGCACATTGCAAAGAAGTTAGTGAAGCAATACAAAAATAGGTCCCTCAGTCGTCTTTGCTACCTGCTGACTTTCCTGTGTGTGTGGATTCTGCAGTCTTTAGTTGCAGACATTAAAGGGAGCTTGGCTTTGTGTGGAGTGTGCACCATACTAATTTGCCAGAAAACTGTCTTGCTAACCTTTGGCTCAGGTTGCACTGAGGCATCTAATAATATGAAAGGAAATACTGTCATGCTCTTGTGGGCTTCTGATTAATTCAGAAGTCTTGATTTGTACCAACACTTGGAACAAGTTCAACTCTGTTTAATTGTGCATTTAAAATCTTACTAGGGCACGCATGCAAAAGTTAAGTATGTAGGGTAAGACAAAGATGGAAGGCTCTGCAGTAAAAATGGAAAATCTAGAAAGACCTATTGGTGTATTCTGGTAACAAATCTCTAATGCAAGTGCAATCACATCTTCCTTAGATAAGTGCCTGAAGGGACGTGGCATGTTCATGCAAGATCAGGATCCTTGACCACTTAGGATTTTTTACCTCACACTATAGTGTCCTGCTTTTGATCTCTTCCAACTGTCTTGCCGTGTCAACTGGGGATTACTGGAGAAACTGGTACTGTAACTGGCCATGTGATACTGAAAATGGTAGACACCAATGGTAGTTCGGGTGCTTACTGTGGTGAGTTCATTTCTTTAGTTTACAGTGGTGTGTTAAGTAGCTTGTGTTGAGTGAAGTCAGGTGTTATGAAATTCTAATAGCAGAGTAGCTTTCTTGGTCCATCACTGATTAGCATCCATGCTGTATAAAGATGCAGTCTTGGAGAGGAATATTGAAAACTACTTTTATGGCAGTAATGGAGGTGAAGGTTATGGCTTGCTGACTTTGAGCATGCATGATTCTGGCTGTGTTGCATAAGCAGTTCCATCTTTGCAGCTGAAGATGTATGTTTAAGGATGGCCTAGTTAGAATGTGACACAGCCTCATCTTCATCTTGAATATGTATGGTTAGTGCCATCAGCGGAAGAAATCTCGGACTATAACAAGGTTAGCTAGACAGTCTGAAATGTTTGTTGGTGTTTACTGGGTTTTACCATATATGGAACTCTGGCCAACAAATTTAATTGCTTACGCAGTACATCAGTGCGAACCAGCTTTTAGATATAATGCTAATGAGTGCAGTTTTTTTTGTATGATGAGATGGAATTCTTGTTTCTGAAACAGCCTGCAGCTTTTTGTTACTCTAAAGTTCATTTTCTGTATATATTTAATCAGGAGTGCTAGGAATAGTACACTGGATAGGCTATGGGAGTAATTGTGAAAATGACTTTGAGTTCGCTATAGGTTGAGGTGTGCCTTATGACTGCTGAATGGCATTTTATGTACTTAGTCTGGATTTTGTGCATTGTAACTTTTTTTTGTGGGAAGTTGGACTACAGACTTTGACTGGCAACTCTGATGTAGTCAGGGAGTCTCAGAGTCCTTGGATTTTTTTAATTAAAAGCTTTTTGACTCTGGGGGGGGTCTGGGTTTTTACTTTCTGTTCAAAACCATAAAGTGACCATCTTTTTTCCAGCCACTCAATGATGCATTGGCAGTTGGACTTCCTGTTGGCTTATGCTGGATTTATTTATGAGCTTACTGGTTGGATTGACCTATCGGCGTGCTCTTTTGAATGTTCATGACCAGTTGTATAACCAGAAATGAGTGGAAGTTTTTCTTTAAAAATTTTTAATTTTCTAACAGTCGAAACTTGAGAGCTACGACTGACCACATCTTGTGCGAAAAATGGCAGACAGCTGGGGAATGTTAAGGGTTGGTGCATTATGGGTAAGGGAGAAGCTCTAGCTTTTTGGTTACCAAGAGGTTTAGTAAGAGTCTGCCCTGAGGTTCGATTCAGAATGCCAGATTCAGACAGACCCAGAAGTGATGAAGATGTTAATACCAGAAGTGTGCATGTTAAGTCAGAATCAAAAGCTGACTGTGAGATCATAAAAGAAATGCAAGTAAATCACATTGCATTTACAATAAATGGAGACACAAGACAGAGAAAAGGCAGGATACACTACTCCAAGAGGGAAAACCACCTGCATACTTGACTGTGAATGTAAAGTTGAAAACTACGATTACATCACAGCTGATGTTGACTATTACAGACTAATATGCAACACCACAGAGCTTTAGAGGCCATGACTTCATCTAACTCAGACGTGGGTCAAAGCTATGAAGGAGGAACTCTTTAAAGGAAAACACATTCGCGCTCACCACACTGCCAGAAGATAAAAATGCAGTGGGGGGTAGGTGGGTTTTCACTGTAAAAGACAATGCAGATAATACAGAGACTTACAAAGCCAGATAATGTGGGTAAAGGCTACAGTCAAGTTGCTGGTATAGACAATGAAAAATGTGCACCAACTGCAAGTATGACATCTGTACAAAGTCTAATGCAGATGGCAGCTCAATATGATTTAGAGTACAAATGGCCTATTTACATGTGCCTATTGACTGAGGTGTATATGGAGCAACCTGAAGGTTTTGAAAATCAAATAATGATGAACTGGTTTGTAAACTGTCATTGTACGGATTGAAACGAATCAGGACATAACGAACAAAATGCTGCACGATTATCTGTGAAAATGGTTTTATCCAAAACCTGGCAGGCCACTGTGTATACACTAGACAAGCTGAAAATGAGAAAACTGTCCTAATTATATGGGTTGATCTTGTTACAACTGGTGACAATGAATCACTGAACGATGTAAAAGAAATGCTCAAAGCTAAATTTAAAAAGATCTGGGAAAGCCAAGACATTTTCTAGGCATTGACTTTACCCAGAACAGTGGTGAAGTAAAGATGAACCAAAAGAGGTACACGCCAAATTTCAAGAATTTTTGTGATGTCTAATTGTAAAGTAAGAAGTACCCCTTCTGAACAAAAAAACTTTGAATGTGGCAGTGAGTCTACAGACTCGAGAAAATATTGTGAGCCTGTGGGTAGTTTGATATAGGTTATGACATACACAAGACCTGATCTTAGCTGGATTGTAAGTAAACTTTCACAATATTTGTTACAACCGAGTGAATCTCATTTAACAATCGCCAAACATGTGCCAAGGTACTTAAAAGGTACATTGGACAGAGAGCTGTTACAAGAAAAGTGAAAAACTTCAGCTTGTAGCCTACAGTGATGCAGATTGGGCAACAGATCAAAATGATAGGCATAGTACAACAGGTTATTGCTTTAGCCTCAACAGAGATGGGCCTATTTCATGGAAATTAAAGAAACAAACTGTGGCTTGCCACAGAGTACATGGCATTGGCAGCGACAACACAGGAGAGTTTGTAACTTGTGCAGTTGCTGAGTGGAACGGATTGTGTAAATGTGTGCCAGTAACAATATTTGAGGACAATCAAGGAGCGATCGCTTTGTCAAAATCCAGTAAGCCATCAGAGATGTAAACATGTTTACATTAAGTATCATTTTGTTAGATCAGCACAATGACAAAATAAACATTTAATATTGCCCAAATGACATGGTTGCAGATATCTTTACTAAACCTGCTACAAAATTGAAAATCAAGACTATCTTATATTATGCATTTGGAATGTGAAAAGTTATCCAAAATATGTTCTTAATGTATTTGTATACAGCGTAAGAACAAGTGGGGGTGTTGGGCTTACAATAATAGAGTTAATGATTTGTGTGTGCGCTCTTACGCAGACATCGGTGTAGAGAGGTCAACAGGTCATGTGATCATGTACTTTATAATAAAAAGGAGGAAACAAGGGTTGTTCCCCTATTCCGTTTTTAACCAGATTGATTCCCTTCACGTGTTTATTTTTCCTCTGTAAATGTATGTTTAGCCCGATTTTCTTGCCCTTAAGATGACCGCGCTAACAGCATGCCAAGAGATAAGGAGACGAGAGGAAGTGAATCATGTTTTCTGTACACAGAACTAATGGAGACAAAAAGTACACCTGCATGTTTGTACTTTGTCAAAAACCCAAAAAGGAGCCTGTTTGTTGATTCCATGGTCATGTGGTTAAGTCTGCAGGGAAGACTGCAAAACATATTGGACATCCCAGCTTCTGATTTACAAAAACATACTGCTATTCTAGTCTAAAACATTAACATTTAAGTTACTTTAAGTATTTGCATGACTAGAACTCCTACAGGTTTGTCAGGAAAGGTGGCCTGGAAGATGGTCTGCATTTAGGGAGTACATGACAAGATAGATCAATAAAAACAATTCAGCTCAAAATGACCAAGCAGCACCAGAAAGGAATTTATGCAATTAGGCATAGTAAATTCCCACTATAATGCAGACATGCTGATTAAATATTTTAGTGAAGGGGCAACTTGCAAATGGTGAGGGATCTCAAAGCAAGGAGAAAAATCACACAGTAAAGTGAAATTCATAATGGTGCCTGAAAGATGCATACCCCTAGGCACAGCTTACTCAGAATGCTGCTAAACTCTGCTACCCCTCAATATTAATATAACAAATTACAGGTCTGGTGGAAAGCAGATCGGCTCCCCATTCTGTAAATGAAAACGGATCAAGCTAGTAAAGTCAATCCACTCCCCTTCAGAAATTAGGAAAAAATCCAAATAACTACAAGAATTTAATCTAGTTGTGTTTACGAAGAGTCTAGTTCAGAAGCACGAATCAAGTCAGACATTGTCTAATCTGTCATTGAAATGGCAGACATAACCGGCTTCTATCAACCTCCAACAGAAGTACTCGTAAGCATGCAGTAAAGCAAATTAATGCTGAAAATGTTTCTCCAGTTTGAAGTCCACTGCATATATGGAGCTTTTTATGAATAGGGGAGTCTATCACAAAACAAAGGGTGCTGGGCTTCCTTGCCTAAAGTTACTGTAATTGCACCTTAAGATAAAAGGTTTGGTCTGCACAGCAACAACTTAAAATTACAGAAAATATGAAAATTTCCTGCACTGCACAGCTTTCAGCACACCACATTCAAATGAGTTTAGATGGCTTTTTGGGCCTCAGACTAATATGGTCTCAAGATTAAGCATCTCCGTCACAAGCAAGGGTGAAATTCCACAAAGACCAAGTCTAATCTTAACAGAAGTGTGATGATGGGTGGTACTGCCAGCCATGCCAGGAGAAGTAGGGTGGTGGTTGGGTGACATGTGCCAGCATGGCTGGAGTTTTGTAGATTATAGGTAATTTTGTACATCAAACTGATTTGTACAGATGCTTGTGCTGAAAAAGCATTTGTGAGGTTTGCTTGTGTTAAAATGCATGTGTGCCCTGCTGAAAAGAAATGTACATGCATTATTGTAACCAAATTAAATGTTTGAGGATACCGACAGAGCAGAGATTAATCACAGCCCAGCTGCAGCAAACTAAAACATATATGAAATTAAGTTAATTTACAGTTTAAGCCATAAAGATGTTATCCCACAGATGTAATATCTGGAAGAAGCCTTGCTTAGTAGCTCCTTAGTGTTAAAATGGCTTTATGACTTCTAGAAGATCTGAGCAAAGCTGTATGGTAACACAAGGTGATAAAATCCAGTCAGCTTCTAGTGTTGGTGATGGCATGGGACACAGTTAGATGACCAGGTGTGATGTAATTCTGTAAGGCAAAACTTAGACGTTACTAGGAGTTCTCTCAGCATTCTGCATTGGATCTGACAAAAGAACTCACCCACATCTTGCCTTGCTGTAGTAACAAACAGGGAGAATAGTGATATTAGAAGTACTGTTTTTTCTATAACAGTGTGAAACTTTCTACCAGTGTTATTTTTAATGGTCACTGAAACTGTTTACTGTAGCTAGATATAAAGTTGTCTTACCATAACATTCCATCTGTGTTGTCTATCATCTATTCTTGACTGTTGGGTGTCTTCAGATCCTTGGAACCTTTCTGGCTTGTTAAACTGTTCACACCAGCCAAAAATCTCGTGACCCAACAGTCTACCTACAATGCCCCTCTCCCATTTACCTCAGTTTACAGACTTGTAGAAAACCAGAAGAACCATAAGCCCATATGAAGAAGCCATTTCCAAGGTGAACCCTAACACTGCACCAAGGACAAGAGTTCACTCCTCCAAGAATTCACAGGAGAGGGAAGGAGGGTGGGATACCAATTATAGATGAAGACAGGTGGAATGTTATGGCAAGAACAGTTCTTTGCCTGATGTCAGTCTTCATTTATTCTTGACTGTTGGGACAGTCCCCAGCTACTTTAGAGCCCGTGTGGCCCTATGGAAGGATATTCCTGAGAACCAAAGGAAACTCTTCCCCTGGAGACCAGATCCAATTAGTAAGGAGTGATAAAGGTATGTAGAGTAGTCCATGTAGCTGCTGCTCATGTCATTCATGGAAGCTTTGGAATGGAAAACAGATGAAGTGGCTATTGACCTGGTGGAATGCACTCCCACTGGTGCAGATAATTTGAAATTATACAATACAATCTCTTATCCATTTTGACAAGGTTTCCAAACTTCCATAAGTTGGGTTGGAGAAAAACTGTTCTGATTTTTTAAATTCTTTAGTTCTGTTGAGATAAATTGTCTGAACAT
The DNA here is from genome assembly GCF_019279795.1 of Protopterus annectens. NCBI lineage: Eukaryota > Metazoa > Chordata > Ceratodontiformes > Protopteridae > Protopterus > Protopterus annectens. Next base: position 1,202,438,001 of record NC_056739.1, on the reverse strand, counting down.
ACAGACAATGGAGACAATACTTGCCTTTGTTGGAAAAACTGGGAAGAAAACAGGCAAGTCTATGGTTTAATTAATGTTGGACTCAGACTACCTTTGAAAGAAAGGATGGATTGGTTCCAAGTGAAACTATCGTAAAAATGTAAGGGTATTTTGAGCTTAAGGCCCTGGGTATTTTGAGCTCAAGGCCTGCATCTCAAACTCATCTTGCTGACGTTATAGCTATGAGGAAGCATTTTTCATGAAAAACTCCAGATCACATGTTACTGTAGGCTCAAAAGAGGAAAGCACCAGAGACTGGAGAACAATGGTCAAATCCCATGGCAATAGGTATTCTTTAAATGGAGGCTTCAAGTGCAAAGTTCCTTTGAGGAACACTTTACATAGTCTGAAAAATTAGAGGAAGGTCCCCCAAAACCATTATGGAAATTAGAAATAGCTATTTGGACTGACTGTAGAGGTGGAGGCCCCTTGACCAAATAGGATGGCTAGAAATTCTAGAACTCTCCACAAGAGCAAAGAAAGCTTCAAGATATGCCCAGATTCAAAATCTTCACCATACATAAAGTAAAAAGTTTCCCGGTGGATGGTCTATGGGAAGCCAGAAGAATTTTCCGCACCAGAGTAGGTATATATCTTTATGCCTGGCAACTAGCCAAACTGGAGGAACCAGGCTGTCAGTCTGAGGTTTTGAAGGTTGTGGTGCACCAGTCCCAGAGGTGGGGACAGCAGGTCTGTCCAGAATCCATGGATGGTGAACTAGGCGAAGCCACGGGGAGGGGAACTAAATTTGTCGAGCCCTATAGGGTGCATTGACCATCGCTTTGCCTCTCAACCTGGCTGCTTTCTTGAGAAAAAGTGGGATTAGAGGGAAGGAGGAAAGGCATAGAGGAGACCCAGGGGCCAATCAAGAAGAGCATTCCTTGGTGACTCCCCTGAGAGGGAATTGGGGCAAAGTAGCTCTTGCACTCATTTTGGGGTGATGCAAAAATGTTGCAGCAAGGCTCGCCCCAGTGATGAAAAATCCTCCACACTATCTCAGGATTGAGACACTTGAGGCAGCAGAATGCATCTGCTCAGTTTGTCCACTATCACGTTTGAACTCCCCAGCATGTGCTTTGTCATCAGAAATTTGTTGGAGGAAATTGCCAATTTCCACACTCAGGGCCTCTCGACACAAGGGGTCGGACTTGGTTTTCCCAGTTTGTTGATGTACCAGATCCCAAACAGGTCTGACCAGATCACAATTGTCCTGAGGGGGGAGGACAGATTGAAAGCCTTGCAACCCTAGAAACACTGCCCTCAACTCCAGGACATTGATATGTAGGTTGGCCTCTATTGGGGACAAAGTGCCTTGGATCATTCCTCCTAAATACCCCCCCATCTGGGAGGCATCCGTGGTCACTATGGCCTTGGGTTCAGGGGCCTAATAGGATTTCCATGGATTCCATCCACCAGGATCTAGGTCTTTTTTGGAGCAGCTGGCGATTATAGGGTAGTTCATTGGATGGGTTAGAATAGACTATTGTGATGCTAGAAGCCATTGTAGTAGCTGCATGTGGAGCCTCACTAATAGAACTAGAGTAATGGTCGCTGCCATGGACCCCAAAGTTTAAAGGACCAGAAGCGCTAGAGCTTTATTTTTGCAAAGAATGGGATGTACTTGGGGATTTTATCTTCTGTAATCTGTGTTGGGGGAAGAGATGCTATGCCAGAAATTGTGTTCAGATGAGCTCCTATGAATTTTAATCTTGCAAGGGGTTTAGTTGAGCTTGACTGATTCCCAAGCTCAGGAACAAATACAAAGTGAATTCTGTTGCTAGTAGTAGATGCCTGGGAGTGGTGATGAGCCAATTTGTAAATACCCAGAATCCATGCAGTGTAGTGAGCTGTCACTGCTACCATAAATTTGAACACTCTGGTGGCTGTGGGGAGACCAAAAGGCAGTGCTCTGAATTGACGATGACCATCTCGGAGCCAAAGTGGAGAAACCTTTTGAGCACTTGTCCATTTTTATGCAGTAGCATGCATATTTAAGGTCTAGAGAGCACAATCATTCTCTTCCAAAAGGGAAAGTATAGACTGAACATTGACCATCCAGAATTTGGACTGTTGAACAAATTCATTTAGAATGTAGAGATCCAGTATAGGTCTCCAGTCTACTGTTTGGCATTAATCTCTCCAGTTGGATGGAACATTGGGGAGACTTGGTCTGGGATAAAGTGCTAAGTGGATAGAATAACCTCTGGTAATTCTATGCACCCAAACATCTGGGGTTATCTGCCACCAGGCTTTTACATGCAGAGAAGGTTTTCCCCTGACTGCTAACAGAGGTAGGACTGTACATGGAAAGTGTCTTAAACCTTGATTCTGCAGGCCACCTCTGCCTCAGGGATCAGTGTCCATTATAGCTTCCCCTTCTGCCCCGATGGGAGATCTCACTGCATATGCCTTGGAGAGGCCCTTGGGATTTTTGGGACCACATTTCCACTCAGATTCCTAGCATAGGATCACTGGGGGTGGAAAACCATATGCCCACAGCAGATAGGGTCTTCCCAACCTCACACTTGGCTAGAGTTTCTAACATTGGGGACGAAGTAAGATTAGTCAAAAAGAGAGCATTGATGAAGGAAGACTTGAATGGCTCTGCAAACTCAGGCACATCCAGACATGTTGTCCAACAGCAAAACCTGAACCAGCTGACCTGGTCACCCCTTCAACTGCATGTGAATTAAGCCTTTTGGAAGAGATGGAAATGGACCTCGTATACAGCTCCTGCTAGGGTGTCAGTTCCTTTATCAGATCCCTCTGGAGCCTAGTAAAATGTGACAAAATTGAAGAACCTTGAGGCGAAGGTAGATTATGCATAGACAAGCTTTCCAAATCTGTCCATCACTCCAGACTCTCTGCTTTGGGGATGTAGAGGATCTCTTCTCTGAGTTTTGGTGGCCACCACCATGGCATTTACAGCTAGCCCTTTAGCCCAATATTGGTGGTCCTTGGGTGCCAAAAGCATCTTATCTGGTCTCCAGGGAATCAGTTCTATGGAGTCAGATTTCCAAGCCCGCTGAGTGATCAATTTAGAATGAGTCCGTGGTAGGGGTCACCCAGGAAGTAGATGGGAGGACCAAAGACTTGCAAGTACACAAACTCCTCAGGAGGTAGGGTCTTTGGAGTAACCCCTTTGTTTAAGGATCAAGATTTCCTCCAAAGGAGACACCTGGGATTGACCAGGGATCCCTCCCAGTCATCAAAATCAGTGTCCTCAGTGACAGACTTCAGGAGTTCAGATGTTTCCTCTTGCATGTTTTCTTCCAAGGAGGCTCCTCAAGGAGACTGAGGAGGCCCTGGAAGAATGGTGGTCCTCAGTTGGAAGATCTTGCAATCTTGGAGCTCACTGCCTGGATGCGGAGGTTGGTGGAAGCTCCTAGGTAAGACGGTCAGGGATGAAAGTCCAGTACAGTACAAGCCACCTGAGAACCTGCAGAGGCCAATGCCCTCTCCATAGCCTGGAAAGGGGCTTCCCCTCCCTCAAAGGAGGGATGGCAACCCAGAACAGAGAGAAACTTGGAACTGGGGTCACACCTTGCCTCATGAGATCAACCTCCAAGGCCAGAGGCAAGGAAAGACCCTCAGCTGCCAGAGTCCCAAGAGGAAAGGACTCATAATAAGTCACCTCAAACCTCTTGGGCCCAACAGCAGAGCCAGGATCTCAGCACTGCATCTGTTCAGAAGGAACAGAGGAAATCAAAGCAGAGTCTGGAACTGAAGACAAGGGGGCAGTCAATGCTGGAGCAATAGGAACCAGAATAGTCAGAGTGGGTAAGCTGTAAAGCCTCAGAAGAGGTCAGAAGGAATAGCCAGAGTTTTGGGAGAAAAGTCCTTGCCCCAGGAGGAAGGTGGGGTTGGGAAGAGATCCTTGCCATGAGGAGCTGGTCCACCAATCTCACCACATCAACCTCTTAAGAGTCCTGGAGGAGCAAGCAGAAACCAGAAGGAGATTTTGGCCATTCTAGAAAGGGACTGGGAAGTTGCCCACAGAAGGGCTCAGTGGAAGGGGAATATTTCATCCTGGGTGTATATAGCAGATCATTTTTTGGCACCGAAGGGGATGACCTGTTGGAGTACAGAAATATGTTGGCCTGTGCTGACTGAGGTGTTGGTGCAGGAGCTAGTGCTGATGAAGTCTGTGCTAAAGGCACTTAAGTGACTGGTGCCAAAGAAGAAATCTGGTTCAGAGAGCTTCGGAACCAACAGGAGGAGACTTTTGCTTCTGTGCCAGTGGAGACATTGGCACCAAGGCACTGCTTTTGGAACCAGCGGTCTTAGAGACTTGTCAGCCTTGGATAAAGTTATGTGGACTTAAGCTCCAAGAATGAGCTTATTTTGCCATTCTATCAAGGCCTTAGTACCAAAGACCTGGCAGAATACTCAATGTCTAAATGAGGAGCACCTAGACAATGCACAAGCTGAATGCCCAGAGTGAGGCATTTCTCAGCCGCTGTCCTGGCACTGCTTAAAACTAGTCATACCCTTAGACTTGCCATTTTGACAAGTGGCAAAGAAGTCAACACGCCATACATGAATCAAAAAAAGGGAGCTCTACCAACAATGGTAGAAAGAACTACCAAAATGGTAGAGTAAGGGAGAGAGGAAAGACTTCCACTGATGGTAGGAAAATACCAACAGGTATGGAAACAGAGGAAAAGGGTAGAAACAAGAAAACTAAAGTTTTATGAGAATGAAACTAAGACAGACTAATGTATTTTAAAATTTACTTAGCTGCGAGAGAAGTCTTTGCTGATTCATCTTACTACAAATGTGGCAAATATCTGAGGTAAATGGGAGAGGGGCATTGAAAGTAAACAGATTTTTTGGCTGGTGCATGCTGTAAAACGACTGGACTGGTTCAGAGGATTGGAACAGAAAACAGATGAAAATTCACATCAGATTTTAATATTTTCTTTTAAATATTTAAACTTTTCATTGTGGCTGGTCCTTTTTAGAAGGTATGAGTATTTGCACATATTTAGTGACAAGTCTGGCCACTCCTGAAAGCCTTGCTGTTTGGTCAACAATACCATTTGTATTAATATTAATTTCATTCAGTATAGTCTGGTAGCTTTTAAGAGAGTTACAGCAACTGACTGGTGGCAGTGAATCTGCCTTATAATCTGGACAGAGCTGGTAGAGCTTGTAATCTGTGCCAGCCTTTCCCAAGTATGGGTGCGTGTGTAAATTAAATTTCAAAGAAGTGTCCACTACTTTGGGCAGGAGCATGAAACTCTGGTTTCACAGTGACAGTGGGGAGCATGACTGGGGAGTGACCAACACCCAGACTCCAGGCTGAGAGCGCATCCCGTGTGCTCAAGGGAAATTGCGCTTGTCCTCGCTCTTAAGGGAAATTGAGCTTTAGGCAGAGAGGTTTGCATCTGGAAATACTGAATGTATCCATTTATATTTCAAGTGAAAGTCCCTCTCCAGTGTCAGTGATAAGGATTCCGGCTCCTTGATTACTGGCCCAGCTTGGGAACATTACAAGAAGCTTCGTATCTCTGCCAAAAAAGACTAATTATTGAGGTGGACAATAACATCCAAGGTTAGAGTACTAAGATTTTGGGACAGTTGAGACATTTCATTTACTCAATGGATTTCAAAGCTGCAACTTAAACTGGTCTTGTCATGCTGCCAAAGGGTTATCAGTTACTGGAGAACTAGCAAAGTTCCCTTGCATGCCATATACCACATTATCCAAATCCTGTCCTAGACCCAACTGAACAAGTCACTTCCACAACTAACATTTATGCAAGTGGTTGGAACAGTGAATATGTTTTGAAATCTTGGAAAAAGTTAAGAATGATTATAGTGCAAGACCTGATCTTAAGCTGTTAGGGGTGTTTAACAAAAAGTTAACATCCAAGCACCATTAAGATCAGGTGTCACACTATGGACAGACCACTGCAGAAGGTAAAGCAGATTAAATATATTAAATGCTTTACTCTGCCAAACAGCAGAAAATCGTATGCAGTTTTTAAAGCCATGAGTTCTAGAGACAGCCATGTCTCAAACATTGTTGAAATTTGAAATCTGACCACAATCCTCCATACTTGCATCCAGTATGGCCCAAAGGATAAGCCTTCTACATTTTGCTTGTAACTGGCATGATCCTGAGATGAACAGCAACGAGTCTGTCTTAAAGCTTGTAGAACAGAATGGCTGCCCCTACTTCTGAACAGTGTATTCCACAATTTCAATGCCTTGAAAGTGAATGAACTAGAGTAAATGCACCTTCATTAAGGATGTTGTCCAAACTAATGAAACTGAAGCCTTAACATACTACATCATACTCCTGCAATGTTTTGTTTCAAGAGTCTATTCTACAAGGCACCTCCATTCAGTGACCCCAAGCTGCTCAGTTTACGAAGGGCAACGCACCAACCTTTGTATAATTCACATGCATGATGTTAAAAGCAGTATTCTAGAACGGTTGCCTCCTTTGACTGAAAAATGTAAAATGAAAGATCTGATGCAGATGAAAAAAGACCCAGCAGATGCAATTAAAAGCAAACCACTCATTTACATAAAACAGATGGATGGGGAATCCCAAAAGTAAAGTCCTGTTCCAAGCTCCTACACTCCAAAGTGAAGCAGGACTGAACACCCAATTTTGAGGGTTGCACTCACTTTGTCCTGTAGAAGAAATGCAAGCTAGAAAAGTCTTTAAATTGACTTTAAATCAAGTCGATCCTCATGCTGTGAGAAATTAAACTCTAAAACCTATGACAGTAGTACTACTAAATAGATTACAGTTGAGAAATTGCATCCCATTTCAATAGATGGAAAACCACTACAGGCTTGAAAAATACATCTTCAAACAGTAACAAAAGCTTTAATGCATTGCTAAAAATCCTAAATAGTTTTGTGACTTGAATTTACGTACAATACATGCTATAAAAATCCAGAACAGAAGAAATTTAGCAACTGATGGAATTTAATTTTTCCCATAAACTTTTCTAAGGAGAGCAATGCTGGGATTTCTGTAAAGGTTTTTCAAATCTTTTTGGTCTTTCACTAAAATTAACACTACAGGTAACTTTCACAGCATCAAAGCAGACTTGTATGGCAGAGTTTTGACATTATGCATAAACTGCCATTCAAATTCCTTGACAAGCTGACAAAAGCCTCTGGTGACAAAAGCCTCTGGTCACATTTAGACTCGGGCTTTAACCACCTGGAAAACTGTTGCTAGTTCACTGGAAGTCAAAAGGGAAAGCAAAACAAAATATTTCTAAGTGAGCAGATTCTACAGAGCTCAGTGCCATTACACCACAAAAATATGGAAACAAAGAATATCCTGAGTCTCCGAAAATCACAAGAGCTCTGCTAAGCTACCATGCCATTTTCAGTCCATAAAGCAGTACTCTGGGGAGGGAGGGGGGGGGGCGCTACTCATTGAACATTTCCTTTCATGCATTTAAAGTCTTAATATTCAGAGCAAGACTATAGTCGTCCAAGATTTAAGCAGCATGGAAACTTTTCCCATAAATCTTGCATTTTTGCTATACATACATTTGCCTTCTTAAGATGACAAACCTGTGGCTAAAGTAATCAAAACTAGACGGCTTCAGAGACCCAATGACTAAATTTTCTAAAACATTTAGATCAGATGTCTTTTCCATCCATTCAGTGCGTTTCAATAAGACCCTTTATCAGACTTCAGCCACTTTCAAGATTTGTAAACCGTGCTCAGGCTCCTCTTATCCATAATCTACGTAGACCGCTATCTATGACTGCGTTTGCGGTCATAAGCAATTGATGAATCTTGGGGCTTGTGAAAGACCGGCAGATTCTCTTTGAAACATTTGGAGTCTACTTCTATTTGTATTACGTACATCTCACCCTCAGTAACATTTCAAGCATATTCTCCCCACTTTCAATTTTTCTTGCATCTCCGTCTTTGAGATTTTAAAGATATGACAAATTTCTTTAGGCCAATTTCCTTTCTTTAAAAAGGATATTTTTGTCTGCCTCTACCCCTTCTAGGATAGTAAATAAGCCTTCAGGCTTTTAAGTGTATAGTTTGCTGACAAGCTCCCAAACTGACATGCACAAGTTGAGATACTATTTAGGACAATTGCACCTGGACATGGTCTCCATTTTAAAGGCTTTTAGTCAACACGCCATTAAAAGGAGAAAAACTAATTTTCAATGGGCTCTTTCAGACTTCCACAGGCGACAAACCTTCTGATCAGGGATGTCTGCTGCTTCCTCCATCCAAAAAGGTGAGAAATCAAGAGGGGGATTCAAACAAGGAAAAATTCTAAACACTGCCAAGAAAATATCTGTGGATCAGATCCCCTTAACTGTTCTGGCGCCTAAAATTTCCAAACTTTTGGAGCCAATGCTCCTCAAATTCTATTTTAGAATCCCATACAACACCTAGGTTCTCTCTGGATCCCATCTCCCCAGGCTCTAATCTCCAATTTTGCAGGAGATACTTTACCATTCTAGATCCTTCTCTACCTCTTAAGTCAGGTTTACCAGGAACCTCACTAAAGCTGAGGTGGGCAGGAGATTTCTTTGGACCTGAATCCAATTTAGGGTCCTTGTGCCTCCTGCTGCTGTCAGAACTGGAGGAACTACTACTACCCCTCACTTTAATACCTCCTTCTCCATTATGACCTCTGATTGGAGCCATTATATTCTCACCCTGGACAGATCTAAACTCAGAGGAGTTCCAAGTTAACCAACAGGTCTGTCTGAATTGAACCAAAAGTGTACACTGATGGATTTGAAGACCTCTAGTTCAACCCGACCCTGTTAGTTCCTCCAGAAGCCTCAGTGCTAGAGTTCAGCTCCCGTGTCAGCCTCTGATCCCAGCTGAACTACATCTAGATTTGAGCCACTTAAGTGTTTATTCCTATAGCAAGGCCTCCTGGATCAGTGTTGAGCTCTGCATTAGAGGCTTTTGAGAGTGCATTCTCAACCTAGATAATAGACTACCTCTAAATCTGATCCAACCATTCCCACAGGCACAGAAATACTCTGTCCTGCTGGTATAGCCAGTTCCCAAAAACCTCAAGTCAGTCCTCCTAGGAGAGAGTAGGTTAGCTTCAGAGTCCTCTCCTGAACCAACAGAAGAGGTACACAGGAAACAAGTGAAAGAAACACTAGTCTCTTGAGGAATCCCTACTACTGAAGAAGCCTCTCCCAGAGGCTGACACCCCCCCCCTTTGAAGTCTCAGATTTCAAGCTTCAGACAAAGGGTCAGACTTAAGTGCCTTCACCTGAAGAGTTAGTTTTACTGGAGGCTTTTAGTTCTGGCCATCTTCTTAGGTGGTCTCCACAGAAAATAACAGACCTTATCCCTTCCTGGCATGGAAGGAAGCAAACAGCTAAGCCTATTCAAGAAACCAGACAAATTTCTGGTTGCTTCTAAAGGGCTCCCATTGGAGCAAGGTATCCACAGTGGATTCCATGGTCGTGGTGTCCGCCACCAACAAACATGTTAAAGTTGTCTGCCCATTAACCAAACAGGGAATGGATATGCACTAGACAGAATGGGAAGCATGTTTATACCTCACCTACTTAGTGTGCACACTTAATTACTTGGCATTGTTATAAGCTTCCAGAGGGATATGACAAAGGAAAAAATCACCAAATGTCTTAAGACCTTGCAGATCAAAGAAAATTTTGTTTGCTACCCTACAGTCCCCCATCTAGTACCTTTGAGCCTTATCACTAGTAAGAGGGTGTGTCTAGAGCAGGCAGCACAGGTATTTTCATAAGGCATACATGGATGCAGTTGTGACTTTGCACAGCATTTCAAGACATACTTTGGTAATACCCCACACACAATGGATCAACCTTTTGGTCCAAGGTTGAGATCCAAAGTAGTAAGAATGGTAAATTCCCATCTGATATGATCAAATTCTCCACCCACCACGGATCTTCTCCAATAACCAGAAGGCAGGCAAAAGTTGCTTTTCATAAATTCTAGGGATATGCAGCTGATTCTTCTGGAGAAAGAGCCCCCCCCTATATAGGGGGGGGGACTCTTGTAATGGATGTTGCCAAAGGAGCAAATGTAACCCACAAAACCAGGGCTTCAGAGGTAACCTCTTGGGAAGGCTTTCCAGCTCTCCTGAATGGTTGCCAGACTTCTGCACTAGAGACAATTGGTGGGCATTTATCCCTGCACCTAACAACCTGGATGTCCACCACTCAAAACAAATGTACAGAGTATTGCATTCCCTTCTATGTCCTTCCTCAATGCCCAAAAATAATTAAATATTTCACCCTCAATAGGTGAAAGCTGCTTCATAACTGAAGCTTTTAAGAAAGGCATCCAAGATGTCTGACCAGAAAGGATCCAGACTTTGGCACTAAAAAGAATCTTTGAGTAAAGAAAAATGGGTACATAAGGCCAATTTGGACCCAAGCCACTTGAACAAGTGTGTTGAAGTAAATGAAATTCCAGATAGTCACAGTTCAGTCCATTCTTCCTGTATCAAGAATGACTGAATGTGCTTGATGTTCAGAATGTGTTACTATAAAGGACAGGCACTAGAAGTATCTTTGCTTCTGTCTGGGAACAAATTTTCAATTCAAAGCTCTGCCCTTTAGTCTCACCACAGCTCCCTGTATATTTATCAAGTGCATGGCAATAGTGGCAGTTATCTACAACTGCAGGGTTTCTGTGAATTCCCATATTTGAATTACTGGCTCATCACTATCCCTACCATCAATCTACTCATTCAAGCCAGAGAATCCTTGCTAAAACATTGTACAGCCCGATTTACAGTGAATGTAAAAAATCACTTCCAGTCAAGTCAATAGAATTCAGAGCACTCCTGGACACAAGACTTCAGATAGGGCTCCCACTACCAAGAGTTACATTGTTTCACCAATCTCAGAAGGTCTCATCCCTCCAGAAGCCACTAGCAAAACATTTTTCAACTTCTGGAATAAATTGCAGCCTCTATCACACCAAACCTAGCCAGACTCTACATGTGGGTGCTTCAATGGTCAATCAGAAAACAACCTGTTTTTAAGTATTACTAAAACATTTGCAGAATGCACAGTAGTGGCTGGAATCTCCACATGTTCTACAAGGACACCCTTTCACCCCCCCCCCAACCTACATTGACCGTGGATGTTTCCTAACTGGGGTAGGGGGCATCAAAGAAAGACCATCCAAAGCAGATGGTCCCAAATAGAGGACAGTCTTCACATCAATATAATGGAGATGACAGCACTTCAGAGTTGCAGGCTTTTCAGGACTCTTCCCTCTCACAGGGCAGTTTGTGCCATCAACAGGGAGTAGCTGCACCTTATCCATTGTACAGAGGCCTTGAGTGTAGCAATGGATAATATCTTACCACTCTCTAATAGCAATGTATAGCCCACGGAAATCCAATATCCTAGCAGGCAGGTTGAAACAGTATTCTACTCACCCATAAGAGGTTCCACAAATTAATGGGAGTGGCACAGCTTTGCCTCTTCCCAAGACCAAATACAAGCTTTCAATTCCCCAAGGAAGGGGCATCACCCACAAATGCGCCAGCAGCCTCAGCCCCCCCAAGACTCCTTTATGCCATTCCTCAGACAGTCTCAGTTCCAAAGTTTCTTCCCAAGGTGAATTCCAAATCGGTAATCCATCAATCTTGTTCTTCCCATATTTTTTGAAGAGTGAATATACTTTGCATTTGATATGTTCATATTCAGCTAGATTTTTACTTGCATCATTCAAATCCTTCCAGAAACTGACCAATTTGCATCCATTTCTACCGCTAAATTGGAAAGAACAGTAACCAAATTCACCCTTTTGCACTGGTTATTGAAATTCATATCATATGTATGAAGAGGTTTTCACTTTCTTCAATCCCAAAAGCTCATTCCACTAGATGCTACTTTTACTGCTTTTTTCCTAGTATACAAATTGACATGTGCTACAGCTACCTGTAGCAACATGCACACTTCACAAATTACAAATTTGGTTCAATTGTGCTCCAGAATATCCACAAGACCACCCAAGTAGCTGGGGACTTTCCCATATGTTGAAGAATGAATGGAAAAAAGTTACAAAAGTAGTGTGCTTACCATACAATATCTGTTTGTCCTTCAATTCCTCACTAGCCATGCCCCTTACCTTTGTGTGTGTGTAGTTTCACACACTGCCATTCTGGGATGACTAGCTGACCTTGGATTGGCTCTTAAAGGTTTCTTGTTACTACCACCTTCATTTTTTTCATAAATGTCTATTTATTGTAAGCAAACTCAATCTAAGGTAGCTCACTCCCTACACAGGGATTGTGTAAAGGGAGGAGCCTGAACACCGGATCCAAAATTTAGAAGTAGCCAAAGTTGGATCAGAGGTCTGATCCGAAACAGACTGTACAAATCTAGAGTTATGGTGAGTACATAACTTGAGAAACTGATTCAGAGGCAGTCGAGAAATATTGGTGGACAAATGACTTCGGAAATTATTCCTTTGAGCTGGGGACAGGAAGTGAATTGTCTAGACAGTCCTACTGGCTGCCAAAAAAACTAGAAAATAAAAATCTAATCTAAACCAACTATTTGATGTACTGAATACTGTAAAAAAATGGAATGGTTTTCTAGTAGTTTCTGTCCTAAGTGACCTTAAGGGCTTTAACATTTGCATTCAAACTTCAGGTTTATGATGAAGGAACAGCTCTCATCTCCCTATGGGAAAATGAGATACTATCCCTACTTGTAATTCAGAAACAAATTAAAGATTTTTGAAACCTCACTTAAAATTCATGTTTAACTTTGATCAGTTCATTAAAAAATGATTCAACACTATGCTCCTTTGCGCTTAGCTGCTCCAATGTGCACAATGTCGCATTCAGCATAATTACTATGGATTGTTTAAAGAAGTGTTCTAAAATTTGAAGGGTGTTTGTGTTCCCTTGCTCAGGTAAAGATCAGCAGAAAATTTCAAATTTTGATAAATGGGCTTACTTAGTCTAAAACAAATATTTTACTAGATCATTCCACGTATTACAATTTGTAGTTACTCGGAATAAGAAATTCATGGCAATCGGGATTTATTAACCTTAGGTGTGACCCCACCTTTTGTTAGCAAAATTTAAAAAGGCCGGTGAAACCACATTTAAAACACTTCAAGTAACACTGGTATGTTTCCATGCAGAGCATGAAAAAATGTATATTTATTGATGGGTGTACAGTGTTAAATGCCCTCAAACTGATTACTAGGAAATATCTGTACAAGAGAATAAGGGGTTATATATTGCTAGGTGTTAAAACTAAAGAGCTATACTGGTAAGCGAGACATTTATGAAAACAGTCTGGCTATAGAAAGGAAAGAACTAACGCTGCAGCATACTTCTCTGTATAGATTTTTATGAAATGTGTTCTTTGCAATTCCACCTGATATTAGAAGTGGCGATACTGACGCTGCATATTTTATTAGCAGCAGATGATTATCCTTAAATATTGGAAAAGCCTACACTACTCCAGTGGGGAAAAGCTGGGGACAATACCTCCCATCTGCACAAACTACAGCTTAGAATTCATAGAGTAACAAACTAAAACATTGCATCATTAAACTCAATGATACAAATAAACAGCATTCAAAGTACAACACTAAACATGAAAATAAAAGATCACATGCCCAAAAATAAAGACATTACCAAATAACCACAAATAAATCAGAAATACATACTCTACCTTTTTCTAAACTGTTCCTCCTCTTTAGGACCCTGGGCCAAGTCAATCTAACCTAAAAAGCTGCAATGGAGTCTACAACTAGATCCAATATTGTCGCTTCATTCTTCACAATTGTTGGGTTCTTAGTAATGCCTGTGTTAAGGACCCTTCCTGTGTCCGATAATGGACCAGATATGATGGGCTGTTTTTCATATCCAACAAAGATCCCCTTATCACAGCTTGAGTCTAACTTTTTTATCTTTGTATGCATAGCACACTGATCCAAAGATCAGGTTTCTTTCCTGTTAGTATGAAGAATGGGGTCTGTCCCACACGCCTGTTATAACATCTGTTGCGAATAAAAGCAGCAGTTACTGCACATGTCCACAATTCTTTAGGTAGGTCATGCTCTCTCAACATACACCTTGCTATTTCAAACTGTGTTCTCCAGTTTTTCTGCTTTCCCATTCTGATGGGGTGAATAAGGTGCTGATGTTTAGTGTCTTATAGCATTTTTATTCAGTAGTGACAAAGTCTTAACATAACTCAATGCCATTATCTGATCTGATTCACTTTACCCTCCCCATAAGGGGCTGAATCTGCAATGAACTCTTCAGTCGCTTTCTGTCTCACCCTTGGCTTTCAGAAAAGGCAAATTACACCTGAGTAGTCATCGGTAAATGCTGGTGTACTTGAATCCATCTTTGGCTACTGGCTTAGCTGAGCCGGCCAAATCCGTATGGACTAGTTCAAACAGTTTTTGCTCTTGCATCCAGTTCTCTTTCTGCTTCGGACAAATTTCCCTTGCGTACAGGTTTCGCAATCTAGGTTAGATCTCTCAACTTTGCCTTTAATTTTCATTCCTTTTACCACCTTTTCTAATTTTGACACCTCTTCAAAATTAGTGACCAAGAATTTTATGCCATGCTTGAATGTCATAACAGCTCCGAGATGCATCATTGTGTCACCATCGTTTTCTTCATCATATGTATCTAAACAGTATCATATTCAATTATGTCAAAGCTGGTGCTGTTTTTATAGACTAGTTGGTCCCGTCCTTGTTTAAAGTTGATTGAGACCCCTTTGGACGTTGCTGCCTTAACAGAAAAGATGCTTTGTGGATATGTCGGGATGTACAGCGCCAGAGTCATCACCTTTAATTTTGCGTCCCTCTGAGTAGCAGCCATACCTCCACATTACCTCTCTTCTGCGTGACCGCACAGGATCTAGTCCAATCAGCCAATTCCACAATGTGCTCCGCCGGTTGGAAAGCTGCATCATAGTATTTAAACTTTTTCAGATCGTTAATTGTGACGTGGCGCTAATGTCCACCATTAATCCTTTGTTTTAATCCACAAATCTTATGCTCATTCATTCTGAAAAATGTGTGGTCATCCGCGTCAGTTGCTTGTTTCACATTCTTCTTTCGTCTACAGTTACTGTCCTTGTGGCTAGAATTTTTGCACAAACTACACCACTGTCTTTATATTCTCATGCCTCGTGTCCCTTTTGGCCACAGCTATCGCATGTAATCTCTGCTTTTGCTCTTTCTCTAAAGCCACTGTTTCAGCATGTTATTATTTTGGCATTAAATTTCTCAGTATGTTCATAGCTTCTCAACCTTGTTTTGAACTTGCCAAAGCTCAACTTATCTTGCTTGATGTGGACTGCAAATGGTTTAAATGTTTCAGGCAGTCCATTCAGAATCATTGCAATTAGTAATCCATCACTGAGCTTCTCCGCAGTATTTAAGTGCCGTAATGGCAGTTTCAGCCCAAATAATAGTCTGCAACACTTCAACTGGTAGCCTTCTGGAGGTTTGTTAATTTGGTGTATAGGCTAATTACCCATGGCTTCCCTTTCCCAGCATATTGGTCTCTCAGGATCTGAAGCACTTCTCTGTCTGCAGCTTCTCTCATGAGGAACAAACTTTTGTCATCTAAAAACTGTTAGTTTTGCATAGGTGGTCTCATTTTTCTCCGCGTTGCCTTCCTCATTTTCATCCCCTGCATCCTGCTGCACATTTTGCAAAATGGCGTGTCAGCCCTAGCAAGCGCAGGTGTCCCAAAAACTATCTCCCACAACTCTTAATTCTTTTCATCTCCGTCAAAGCATAGTCTGCCATCAGCTTCCTACTTCCCTCCTGTGCCCATAACCTGTTGGCACGGTCATCTTAAGGGCAGGAAAACTGGGTTAAACATAATTTACAGAGGAAATTGGCAATCAATCTGCTTAAAAACTGAAGAGGGGAACAACCCTAGTTTCCTCTTAAGTACATGATCACATGACCTCTTTTGACCTCTCTACACCAATGATGTCAGTGTAAGAGCACACTAATTTACTCTTTTATTATTGTAAGCCAACACCTACTATTCCTCTGGCTTTCCATCAAATTTCAGTTTTTTTATAAATCGTTACAAAAAGTTCTGATTATGTAATTCATTTGAGATGTATGTTTACTTTGCCTAAATGAGCATGATCAATGGATATAATTTTTGGAAAAGCTGGTCTTGTTAATGGGGTGCCAGTTTTCTGTTTTGACATTGATCAGAAGTATTAGAGGCTTTCTGCTGAGTCTGTATGTATTTGGTCCCTCACAGCATACCTGAAAATTCAGAAATCTTTTCAGGTATAAAAATGAAATGCATTGATACATTCTGTAAGTTTAGCTTTTTGCTACGCTTGCCACTACTGAGTAGCACTGGTATAAAGGGTAAGTTGGCACCTGTAGTCAGAGGTGCAGCTAATTAGAGGGAAATACTAAAACGCCTTTCCCCCTTTTAGGAACTCGCAGCTAATCAGAAGAACTTGCCTAGGTGTTGCCTTTCAGTGAATAGTACTATGGTGACATTGTACAGTGTTTTTTTTAGCAAGAACTTCATTTTCCTCTGTGGTTTGGTAGGCTCTCTTGGGGTAGAACAGTGTAAAATACAACTTTGCTTGTAGATAAAGTTGCTAAAACGTGACCATAGGAGGTCTTTGACACCTTTGTGTAGCCAGTGCTGAACATTTCCCATGCTTTCCTGTATTGCAATTATAAATGTATGTTGTACTGCTTATTAGTAGCCCTTTACATTTTCTGCCCTCCACATGAAATGCAAGTTATACCCGTAAAGCACTAAAAAGCATTTTGCAGATGCTGGATTTTGGTGTCCTATGACTGTACAGAGTTTATAGATTAAACCATTTCCACAGCAAGAAACCGTATTATGCTTGTTTAGCAAAGTGTAGATATAGTTGGTTTGAAGACTTCAGCTAGGAGTAACGAGTCATGATGTTCATAACTGGTATAGTAAAGTCCTAGAATTTAATTTCTAGCTTTGAGTTGGTGTTTTTGTAATGAGAAAATGGGCTTTGAGTTTAGTTGTAGTCTTGGGCTAATAACAAGCAACCTTCTTAAACTTGCAGTATTCAACATTTGTTGTAGATGCACAGTAATTCTTTGCATTTCCCTTTTGTTAGGGAATTCGCTTTGATCCAGAGAACCCACAGACACTGCGACTAGAGTTTGCCAAGGCCAACACTAAAATGGCAAAAAATAAGCTGATGGCAACACCACACCCCACCAATGTGCACCCTGCACTCGGAGCACACTTCATTGCACGTGACCCATGTAAGTATCAAGTAGCACACTTGGCTGGGAATGGTGTATTGACCTAAAGCACCCTGCATTTGCATGTAATCTACTGATTATCTTTAGCTGGAGTTGAATAACTTGAGTGTAATTAGTTTTACTCCTGATAGATTATATAAACCTGATTTGGCTGACAATACTCAGTTTCTTCTGAGCTGGTATGTTCCCTGAAGTACATATCTTCCTCAATGAAACATGTGACTGGCAGTAATGTACTTGTCTAGATGCAAAATTGAGTTCAAATGCTTTGTTTGGTTTTGGGTTTAGGAGAGAAGACTTAAGGACATAAATATTTGCCTACTCATGAAAATGAAAGCTGAAAATAGTTTTAAAGCTTTAGCCAATAGTGTTAATCTTCCCAGAACTGCAGAAATCCCCATTTTCACTTGGTAATGACCACAAGCCTTAGATAAAACTTGCACTGCTGGCCAAAACTGGCTGTTCCAAGTTTGAAAAGTGACTGAAACACAGCAATTAAATGCAGTAATGCTGATTAAATCCACTTGGCACAAAAATAGTGCAGCCTGTAAAACCAAAATCAATTTGTACCTGTAGCTTCAGACTCTGACAAAAATGGTAAACGTACAGGAAAATGACAGCCCACTCACTGATTTAATACCTAGGCACAGGACCCACTTAAAGCAGTGCAAACTGTAAAATGACAGCACAAACCAGGGGCCATGCAAAAGTGATTTTTAGTGTACTGCAGTTACCTTGCCATTTAAATGGACTGGACTTCCTGGAAATACTTGTATTTGAACATTTTATTCCTGTTTTACTGTTAACCATGCAATAGCATTACTGAATCACTCTGAACGTACAAGCTAAAACATTTGGAGGTTTAAATTTTATATATATAATGCAGTTTTAAGTCCCTTTGTTTGGAATGTCAAAGCTCAAGTATCACTCATTGGAGCATGTTGACTCCGAATCTGTTTCTTGTAATAGAGGGTCCTCACCAATTTTAAATTGTAAGTTAAGGGTGGTCTGAAGTTAATACTTACGAGTGAAACCTGATATTGATAATCTTTCAGTGGTTACTTTTCAAGGTTTAACAACCTGAGATTGAAAATAAAGGGGGTATGTTGGTGCAGGGGGCTTACTCCCATGCAAAGAAGCTGGTCTTAGCTAATAAAATACTGAGTAAACTATGAAGGTGTACCATTTACAAGCAAGTATTCTCAAGCTGGTGCATTTTGACTTGAGTACGGGATCTGTATAAAGCAGCTTTAAGAGTGCTGCATTTTATTACTTTATTTGGAAATGCAAATCAGTCTTGCAGCAGAACAGATTTTGAAATTTGCTAATTGCACGCCATGTGAAAACAATTAACTGGCTTTTAAAATTACCTATACTTTTATGTAATGCCAATACTTGACTACAGTACTGCTACTTTAATCTGGGCAGTTGCTGGCATGACACCATAGTGTTTTTTGCACTGCACTCGTATGTATTTACTTGCTGCAGATCAGATTTATCAGCTGGAATGCAACAGCACTGCCCAGTTTTGACTTGCACATTTCTTTCTTCCTCCTCCAGAGCAATACCAAGTATTTTGTTAGATGCGAAGACTTAAAACATGCCCTGGTATTTGCTTTGACACACTAGTTGGCTGGAGCTGTTTGGCAAATGGGCAGACAATGGTTTAGTACATTTAGGTACTAGAGAATCCATATATTTTTCATGCGAGTACTGTGGACTAAAAAATTTATGCCACATTTCCTTCACTTTTGCTGCTTTTTCTGTCATGGAAAAGAGCAGCTTACATTTTTCTTGATCAGTCTGATGTGTAGTCTTGCATTGGATAAGTATAATTGAGTGTTTAACCTTTTGGTACTTGTGTACATTAGGGGTACAGAAGCCTTGCTATGTTAAATTTAAGCCTGTATTTTTGGTTTATTGAGTTGCTTTATTTCCCCCTGTTTGTAATTTACAAGGCTATTGATTGTGAAGATTTTAAGAAGTGTAGCCTTGCATTACCATGCTAGTTTCTAGCCCTTACATTTTGCATATGAATAAACCAAAGATGGTCCAAACAAACATATTTAAGCAAACTTTTCCCTATCCATGAAACACTGGCACTAAACCAAGGGTTGATCTGTGGTTAATCTTAACTCTATTCAGTTTGGATAAATGGGAAGTACTTTGCTTTAGGTGGAGTACAAGACGAAAGTACATGGCAGTATTCTCTAATATGCTTATCCTTCCATCATGTTCTAGTTTGCAAAACAGAGATCCCTTGATTGGGTGTTGGATACCATACGACTTATGAATGTGTAATGGTGGTCACAGAACAGGAGCTGTAAATAACTTTACCATGAGATGTCACCTGTCAGTCTAATACTTAAAGGGATAAGGCTTTGAGATAGTCTGCATAGTTTGATGTAGGCCCCTGAATTTTAGTGTGTGGTAGTCATTGTCGTGACAAATTATCGGACATGCCTACTTAAAGGAGCATTGTACTCTAGCCTAATGAGTGCAGAGTTCTGTGGAACAATTACATAGCTGGACCTGGATGTGATGCCCTTGGGTATAAGCTGTGAGATGAAAATCCTTACACCAGTGGATGCAAGGTGGTCAAAGGATATTTCTTTGACACAAATTCCCAGATTCCTAACTTCAGGATCACTGTTCAGATCTGTTATCAAATAAGTTGTACACTTTTTTTTAGTTTTGACCCCAGCTGTTTTCTGGGGACAGGCCTCCCTGTGGAGGATCTTGGTGTCCCCTGAGAGTATGATGGTGCTAAGTTTGGTCATCTTAACTTGGTTAGCCACAAACCCTTAATATTAGCTTTGATTTCCATGATGAAAATACTAGAGGACTTGTCTAAAGATTGAACCTTGGGATGCAATGTGAGGTATTACCAACGCTGCCTGGAGAAGTAGGGCTGGATGTGTAACATGCCAGCACAGCTAGCTGGAATTGTGTAAAGAATTGCATGTCATTTGTATATCAAACTGATTTGTACAGGTGCTTGTGTTGAAAAAATGTACTGACGGTATTGTAACTGAGGACATGTATTCTTTAACAGAGGGTACTGGAAGAGAAGATGTTGATCTCAGTCCAGCTGACTTTGAAAAATAGTAAAATTAAATTGCTTAATTTAAGTCAAAGATTGTATCTTACAGTTCTGATTGTAGCCAGAGACAAACTGTCTGGGAAAATGAGTACAAGGAAGTTTCCTGTATTGTCTCTAGCAGGGAACTAATTGCTACTCTGGAAGAGTGGAAGTGTTTTATGGTTTTATGACTTCCAGAAGCTGCAACAGATATTGGCAAGCTGTGTAGTGACAACTGCTAAATCTTTTCAGCTTCTAGCCAGGGGGGGGGGGGGGTAGCAAGGGAACCAGAACTCAAATGACCAGATGCATGTGATGTCATTCTGGAATCTATCATTAAAATACGTTTTAGAGCACACTGTTTTTGGAACCTGACAAGGAAGGACCCCCTCGCCTATTTCATCTTGCCTTGCTCTAGTAAGTGAACTGTTTTTCAATCTGTTGGTCAATCTTTGTTCAGATGTGGTCAGCCATAAAAGGATTCTTTTGCAGTAGAGATTAGTCTTCCCAACTAAAGGTAGAAGTTTATTTTACAAAGTGTTTTAAACTTCAAGCCACAATACAGATCATAAGTTCATGTGGAAGGCTTCTCAAATAAGAATACAGAGCTTGAAAGTTCAGTTTCATATTTTCACAGTAAAACTAGAGTGTGTACAGTAAGTACTTTAAACCTAGCTAGTCTTTAAGGACCAGTAACTTGGGCTGCTTGTGATTAAGAAATTTTACCTTGTAAAAAGTATAGTATTGCAATATATCTTATAAAGTATAATTTCTCATTCCACTTGTTTCACCCCTTGCTTCCGAGGTTATGGGATATTCAGGAAAATATAGCT
The DNA here is from genome assembly GCF_019279795.1 of Protopterus annectens. NCBI lineage: Eukaryota > Metazoa > Chordata > Ceratodontiformes > Protopteridae > Protopterus > Protopterus annectens. The sequence goes on along the minus strand of NC_056739.1, from coordinate 1,202,416,781 downwards.
GATGTCCATTAATCGCCAGTTTTGTCCAAAGATTTTTGTCTTGCACAAATCCGAACTCTCTTCACTTTCCACATAATGAAGGGTTATTCAACTTTGGCCAAATTCTCAGTTTATAGTACAGTCCTCTAAGAACAGAGGCAAAGATCATTATCTTGGCTTAAAATTTAAGCTTCATGGGTACCCTTGTATTCCTACAAGGTATACTAAATATAACCTGCTGTAGTGAAGATTAGCTTTATTTCTGTAAATCCAGCTGGTGTTACAAAACATTAACCTATACCAATTAAGTGCAAAGTTAAACTTTCCTTAAATGAAGTAGCACAAATGAATATATTTATCCTTATCTGCAAGTAAAATTGAAGGGTAATTGTTGCTTGTCAAGGAGCTTGAATGGTAAATTAGATTGTGCATACTGTACAACGCACCTATACATTTCCGTCTTAAAATTGGAACTCCAGCAGCAAATATTTTAACATTGTTTGCTAGAATTTTAAATGCTTTCAGTGATGGCCACTTTTATATCAGATTACTTGTACATCATGGCATGAAGTGATTGTACCCATAATTATGCCTGTTAGTCTTGTATCCCTTTTTCTGGTGCTGCTTTCCTAATCTGCAAATAAGATATCTAGTCCTGTTTAAAGGTAACCTTGACTTAAAATGGATTCCATTCCCTCTGTAGTGATTGTGACCCCCCTGCACTGGCCCAGTAATCAAGCAGCACCCTTTCTGTCCAACCAGCGCTTCATGTCCCTACACAAGTGGCCAGCACGCACACAAAGATCTGATTTGTATACAAACAGACATTCCTGGGGAAGGCTGGCACAGGTTTACTAGCTATGCTCCCTTCTGCCCAGACTACAAGGTAGTTAACCACTACTTGGCTTCTCTAAGGCCCTTACAAAGGGTGACCAATCCTACTGTGTAATGTTACCGTTCTAAAAATGGTAAGTGTAACCAAGGCTAATGGAGTGGCCTGTACAGTGTCGCTAAATACCTATGCAAGTAATTTAAGAGCTTAAATGTGTCAAATATCTGCCACAAAGACTTAAATATATTTAATAAATAACAGAACAAGTCAATTACTCAATCAGCACAGTAACTACAGAGTTCAGAATCACAGGAAATATTTTAAAACCTTGCAGGACAGTCTCAAATACAGAACCTCTAAACTAATATTTACTATATACCTATGTCTAAAAGAAACTATTGTATCCTAGACTTAAAGGCAAATGCAGAGAAGTGCTGAATGGATGTTTCTATGTCCACGATAAGATACTTTCTCCGAGAGCGTTCTTAAATTACTATCAAACATCACTGCTGGGTCAACTTGGATGACATCACTCATCTGCTTTCAGCTCCCAGGCTAACAGATACCAATATTTTATCCAATGTGTGAGAAGTGCACCTCTCAGGGGTGCAGCTGCTAGGAAGCAATAAAATGCTTTACATTTTAAACCTAGTAAATGCTGTTTTCAAGACCAATAGGAAAACATTTGGCTCTAGACATTGCTTACTGAGGGATAACCTTGTAAAACACTTCACTTTTCAACTTATTTTCTTGAAGTTTTGCAAGCTAACTCTGTTCCAGTTTCTATTAAAACAGTTGCACAGGTTTATAGTTTATATACATTTCTGTTCTTTTCTAGTAGGGTACACTGTGGTTACATTCTTGAAGCTCAGTGCAGAACATACAGTTCAGCACACTTCTGCACCGGTAGTTAATATACACATAACGTAATTCTCTTACATTTGGAAGACCAGCATCTGAATCATAATCACAAATGACCCCCTAGCAACAAAATTCCAGATAGCTGGGCTGGCAGTGTCGCATTTCTCCCCTCCCTGAAAACTCAAGCTAGTTTTTCAAGTGACCCTTGAGAAACATTGCTTGAGAGGGTGAGCATATCTGGGAATACCTTTCCCCATTCCCCATCTTTAGAGCCCATCTGTGACCTTTCTAACCCCACTGTGGTGCTGCACTGTCATGCCATATATGCTTGCAACTCTAGGCTCCACCTTAGTAACTTGGCATTTTGCTGGCTCAATATAGTCATGTTAAGGGATTGTGGTCTAACTACAGTGAATTTCCTTCTGTACAGATGAGGCTGAAGTTTCTGCCGTGCCCCCACTATGGCTCGGCATTCCTTTTCTACAGCTGCATAGCATTCCTACCTGGGTTGGAGCCTATGACTGAGAAACAACTGGGTGCTCTTCTGAAGAAACCTGGATAAGTACAGCCCCCCACCCCATGGTTTGAAGCATCCACCCGCACAACAAATTCTTTGCTATAATCTGGACTGGCTAGCACAGGGGGTCCTCCCAAAGCTTCTGAAATGCCTGCTCACATGCTGGGGTCCACTCTACCTTATCTGGCCTGTTTTTCCTCATCAGCTCTGAGGAGCAGCTATGGTACTATAACTGGGGATGAAATTTCTGTAGTATGCTGCTGTCCCCAAAAATGCCTTCTCCTGCTTTTTGGTAACTGGGCGCTGGCCATGCCTGAATGGCTTCCACTCTGGCAGGTTCTGGCCTGATCTTAATACTCCCCACTCTGTCCCAGGTAGGAGATCTCTGCCATGCTCACCTGACTATTTGCTGGGCTTAATGGTCAACCCTGCCCTCTCTAGTCTGCCCAGTAGCTCCCTGAAATGAAGGTGCTCTTGCCAGGAATGGCTGTAAATGGCAATATCTTCTAGGTAAGCAAGGGCAAAAATCTCCTGCTCCTGCTAGGATATGATCTACCAGCCTATTGAAAGTTGCTGGGGCATTTTTTTTATCTTAAAGGGCATCTTTGTGAACTCATTCAAGCCAAAATGAGTCACAAAGGCTGACCCCTCTCTAGCACTGGGAGTCGAGGGCACCTGGCAGTAACCCTTGGGAAGATCAATGATTTCAAGATGCTCTAGGGGTTCATCTGTCCGAAGCATGGGGTAAGCATCCAACTATGTGTGACTAATTTCCTGTAGTCCACACAACTTTGTGCTGCCATCCTCCTTTGGTTACCAGCACCACTGGGGAAGCCCAGGGACTGCTGGACTCCTGACTTACCCCTAGTTCCAATATTTCCTTTATCTCCTCCCTTGGAGTCTCTCTGGCACCTTCTAAGGGGCCTGCTTAATAGTTTTTTGGGGTCCTGTATCCACATGGTGCTGCACCAGGTGGCTGCACCCTGGTTTCCCAGTGAACATGTCCCAAACTTCTGTAACACTACTTGGATTTCTCAAATCTGGGTAGGGTATAGCTGCGGGGACAGTACTACCCCTTCCACTGTGGTGTCGGTCAGCCTCACAGAGATCCGTCTCCAGATCCCCCTAAGACTCCTCTTGCCATCCACTGGAAATGCTCAGCACAAGGGCCTCCCTATCATGGTAGTTTCATTATGTTAACATGGTACAATTTGTGCTCCTGCCTGGCAGTTCTACCATGTAGTTAACATCACCAACCTCCTTACCACCTTGTAGGGTTCCTTCCAAGCTACATGCAGCTTGTTTGACAGGAATAAGAACAATTACCTGCTGCCCTACAGCATAAGTCTTGAGCATTCCTATCATACCAGACCTTTTTCTGCTGTTGGACTTCTGCCAGGTTCTCCTGGGCCAAGCCCATGAGTTCCCAGAGCCTTGTCCTGAGGTTTAGGACATATGCCACAATAGTCCTTGTGGAATTCACACTCACCCTCCCACTCATCTTGAATGAAATCTAGCGGTCCCCTCACCCTATGGCCCATACAGTAACTCAAAGGGTGAAAAACCTGTGGATTCCTGGAGAACCTCTCTGTAAGCAAAGAGATGAGGCAAATATTTGCCCCAGTTCTCAAACTGGTCTGCAAATGCCTGAAGCACAGTCTTTGAGTATGGGGTTTATCCTCTCAAGTCCATTAGTCTGGGGATGGTAGGGGTGGTCTTTACGTGCTTCACATCACAGTACTTCCACAGACAAACCAGCAAGTATGACATGAAATTGGCACCTCTGTCAGTATTTCTTTTCGGAAAACTACCCTACTGAAAATCTCTAACAGCATTTGCCACCTTTTCTACCTCAGTGAAGGACAGCCAGTCCCTCAGGGTATCTGGCAGCATAATCTACTGACACTAGAATATACTTTTTCCCTGTGCAATTTGGGGTACTCAGAGGCCACACTATCCATAGCTACCCTCTTAAATGGCTCTTCAATCACAGGCAAAGGTGTCAGAGGAGCTTTCACCTTGTCTCCTGCCTTGCCTGCATTTTGGCACTGCACAGGTCCTGCAGTACCCTGTTACATCTCTGGAAATCCCAGGCCAATAGAAGTTCAGCATAATACGTCTTTGCATATGTTATGCCTCTATGACCTGCAAAGGAAATATGGGCTATGGCTAGAAGTGCCATATGGTAGGATCTAGGCACTGCCAACTGCGTTCTCACCCTCTACCCCTCCCGCAGGGGTCTGCTCTCTACAGTAACCCTTTGTCCCATTATGCAGATTTCCCCCTTCCCTTGAGAATCAGATGCCTTACTAGCTACCTCCCTCAGGTCTTGTAATGCAGGGTCTGAGAGCTGAGCCAGTCTGGGCTCTTAGTAACCCTTCCCATCTCCCCTTCCACAGGAAGTCTGGTATCCCTCTGACAGCGGTGCCTCACTGTCTGCCATCGTGCTACTACTCACTTCTGCCCTTGCAGTCACTCTGTCCAAAGGAACATCGGTACCCGCAAGCAGCTGTGGCTCACCTTCAGTATCCTTGCTAGAGGGCATCTCCCTCCCTGAAGTAACAACCTCACCAGTCCTGGCTGCAAGTGTGTGGTCAGTCTGGGTCTCCCCCAGGCTACCCAGACCAACATTCTTATCTCTGACTGCGTGTAACTGCATCTACACTACACTGCATTATCAGCATCATTCCCTATCTGGACATCTGCAGGGATAGCCTCAAACACCTACTTCCTTTTCCACCCTCTGGGTCAAGGTGAACCCTAGTCAAAGGTATTTGGAGTGGGGTTCCTCCTAAAGCTGTAACTGGAGTAGACTGCAGAAGCACGTAGTGCTCCTCTAACCATTGCAGGCTTCACAATGGTTGGGTCTCTGGGTCTCTGGGTCTCTGGGTCTCTGGGTCTCTGGGTCTCTGGGTCTCTGGGTCTCTGGGTCTCTGGGTCTCTGGGTCTCTGGGTCTCTGGGTCTCTGGGTCTCTGGGTCTCTGGGTCTCTGGGTCTCTGGGTCTCTGGGTCTCTGGGTCTCTGGGTCTCTGGGTCTCTGGGTCTCTGGGTCTCTGGGTCTCTGGGTCTCTGGGTCTCTGGGTCTCTGGGTCTCTGGGTCTCTGGGTCTCTGGGTCTCTGGGTCTCTGGGTCTCTGGGTCTCTGGGTCTCATGCACTAAGGATATAACCTCTTGTGGTAGTTTGATACCATTGTTATCTCTAGACCTACTGTTGGCATTTTGTCATTCCCATTTACTGGCTCTTCCACCTTCTGTTCCCCACCTTGCCTCCATGGACATCTGTATGTTACATGGCCCCACTGGGTGCATTTAAAACATTTAACCCTTGCTCCTGGGCATGTAACTGGACTAGTGGCTTCCCCTGCTACTAGCAGATTGTTGGGGGCAGTCTGGGCTGCCCACCATGGGTTCCCTTAGACCCATGAGTAGCACTGGGTGTCCCTTTCCTGTGCAATGATTCCCTGCTTGCTGTGCATAGGTCCTCTCTCCTTCCCCCAACTCATCTGCAGTAGTGCATAGTCTTATCAGCTAACCAGATTCTCATATCCTCAGGCAAAGTTCTAAGGGCTTGTTCCCTCATCAAAAGGTCTGCCAGCCCTTCAAAAGTGGTGATCTGACATCCGCTCATCCACCTGTGAAAGTGCTTAGTTCAAAAACATATTCACACTTATCTACCTTGCATCTATGCTCAACTTTTCCCCATAAGCTTCAGGTGTTAACTTAAAGCATTCTAACAAACTCATTTTGACTGTGTTATAATTTAAACAGTCTATCAGTTTAGAAATTGCAGTTACAGCTTTACCATGGAGTAAGGGGGTTAGGAACCATACCTAGAGCCCGTGGTCAATATTATACTATTTACATGCCCTCAAACATATGAATGAAACTATCAAAATTATACCCCTCTGTAAATTGGTGAAGAAATTTACTGACCTTTGCTTTTGGGGTTTTGTTACTCCCATTACCTCCATGACTCTGAAGTCAGCATCTCCTTTTCATGTTGCCTCTGCCTCTTTCTCCTCACCCTGCAGACATTGCAGTTTCTCATTTTCCTCAGCTTCCAGATGTCTGTCTCTGCTGCTTCTATTTCCAAATGCTTGGCCTCCAACTAGAGTCTCTTCAGATGGATTAAGTCATCTGTGGAAAGACTGATCTGTCCTTTTTAAGAGTTGTACATCTCCACAGCCAGTCTCCTGGTTGCTATTTGATGCAGCTGTGACTAAAGCTGCAATCATGTCTGCTTTAGTCAGGTTGGCATGCACCAGTCCTTTAGCCTGGCACATAGCCAATTGTCTCCTTGTCACCTTGCCAAACTCTTCTGCTGACATACTTGCCTGTTCTCCCTGACTAAGCTAACAAAGACATTTAAAACAATTATATGAACTCTGAATATTCACTGCGTGGCTGAGTACAAACACCTTCAGTGACCACTGTTCACAGGCTACAGGAATTGAATATCCACACCACTACAAGCCAATTAATGTGATGTGGCTATCTCACCAGTCAACCAGTTGGTGTATGATGTGGCTATCCCACCACTGACAATGACGCCTCTGCACTGGCCCAGGATTCATGGAGCCTCAATCCTCGCCACTGGCAAAAGTGAGGGACATACACAGTAGGAGGATGGCAAGTACACACAAAGTGAAGTACAATTTTCCTTAGGAGTGCGCACAAAAAGTCTGTGGCTAGTTTCTGCCTTTCTCCAGATCCCCAATAAGACTCCCCACTGGCACAGCTATAGGGTTGAGATTTTTTTTTGCATGGTGAAGCCAAAACCTTCAGCGCCCTCTGTCCAGTGCTTTGTGTCCCTGCCCAAGTAGCTGACTCACAGATTTGATTTGTATACAGACACTCCTGGGGAAGGCTGGCACAGGTTTACTAGCTATGCCCCCTTCAGCCCAAACTGTAAGGTAGTTATCACTGCCTCCAATCAGCTACTCTAATGCCCTTACAAAGGGTGACCAGTCCTACTGTGTAATGTTACTATAATCCAAATGGTAAGTATGACCAACAGCAAGGCTAATGGAGTGGCCTGTACAGTGTCAAATACTTATGCAAGTACTCAAAGAGCTTAAATAGGTCTCACAAGCAGCCACAAAGATGGGTTTAAATATATTTAATAAATAAAAACAAGAAAATACTCAACACAACTACAGAGTTCAGTCTCACAGGAAATATTTTAAAACTTTGTAGGGCAGTCTCAAATACAGAGAACATCTAAACTAATCTTTATTATATTCCTGTCTATATCTAAAAGAAATTGTACCCTAGACCGACTTACAGAGCAAGACCAATGTAGATGAGAAGTGCTGCATGGATGTTTCTAGGTCCAAGACGAGATACAAAACCCCATCTTTCTCTGAGCGAGAGTTCTTAAATTACCATCAAACATTACTACTGGGTCAACTTGGATGAAATCGCGGTCACCTGCCTTCATTTCCCAGGCTAACAGATACCAACAATTTTATCTCTGAAGTCCACATTTCTCAGATGTGCAGCTGCTAGGATGCAATAAAACACTTCACATTTTAAATCTAGTAATTTCCGTTTCAAGATTATGGGAAATCCTCTATCTCTAAACATTGCTTACTGAGAGAGCACAATCATAAAACACTTTACATCTGAAGTAGTTTACTTCATTTGATCTTCAACCTTTGGGTCATGGATCCATATCAGATCTGGCATAACCATATATCCAACATCTGATCTGAGCTCCAACCTCCTCCCCTTACCTTTAATGCCCCAGGTCTCCTTCCTCCCTTTAGATCTCATTTGCCACTAGAAAATCAAGCATTGTGGTCAGAGTTCTAGGCTAGTGTTTGAGTGCAATTTTGTGATTTTTTTCCTTTAACTTTTTTCTTAGCTTTACTTTCTATCCTCCCCATGCAGTCATCGGAATTTAAAAACAAACTGCCTTTTTCCTGTTTGGTGTGAGTATGTGTATTCTGGGCCTGTTTAGGGACATGGCTGAAACACCTAAACTAGGTTTCATAAAGTACACAGTATGTGGCCATAAGCTCTTCCTGGCCAATGGTCACACTCTGGGTGGTGTGTTTGGTGGTGGCCCCCACTTACAAACCTGTCCTATCTGTGCTGGGTTTAATTCCAGGGCACTGAAGGACAGGAGGGATTAACTTGTAAAGGGCCTACTTCCCTCTCTAGGGACTAGCTTCTACACCCCACACTTCAGGTACAGCAGCTTCTACCTCTTTCCCAGTATCTGGGACTCGTACCCCACCAAGAGGTCTGGGGAAGGGGAGAATTCCACAAAAGACAGGCCAACAGACTGCCCGTCGACCTGGAACCATTTTCTCAGTTTCTCCCTGGAGCAGGAGGAATCCTGGATCCGGTCACCCATACAGGCCCCCCCCCCCCCACCATCGGCACTCCAGACTGATATCAGTAGTTTCATCCTCCCACTCCACCCAGAGCCTTAGTAAAGCAGAGATGGATAAGATGATGCAGAGGTTTATCTGCCCCCAAATTCAGATGGGCGTCTTGCTATCCCCCCTCCCTCTGGAGGGAGGAGCTTGCAGCCTTTCTTTACTTGGATCACTCCTCTGTTCTGGCCTTTGGTTTCTGACACCTTGCATCATTGGACCCTCTGGGTCGAGGGAGTCTGAGCCGATGGTACCTTGTACCTCGATGCGGGCCATTACCTTGAGTATTTGATCCAAATTGGTCTGATTAGAGCTCTGAGCCGTAGCTTCTGGGTCAGAGCCGAGGGGGGTGCGGTCAGCTCAGTGTGCATCAGAACTCAGTATTGCCCTCTATCTCTGTTCCTGGAGTTTCGGCTCCAACTACCCTGTTGGTCAGAGGGGAATGGCTCTGCCTGCCAATTCTCAGGATGTCCGTTCTCCTTCAGCCTTTGTTGTGGAGAAGTTTGTCAGACTCCTTGGACTCTGCCTCAACTCGCTCCAGTTTGGGTACGGTTGTGACCATTTTACCATCTCAGAGACAGCCTGTACCAGTTTTGCCTCTGGGAGCAGCAGGATGTTTGTGAGTCCTTCCCAGAGATTACCACTGAGATTCCTTGCAAACGGATGTGTAAGAGGAGGAGATTGGATTCCCCACTGGGAGTCCCTCACCTAAGATACTGATTTGGAGTAAGAGGGATGCCCCCCCATCACCTCCGAGGAAGAGGGATGCCCCCATCATCCCAGAGGAGGTCTCCTTTGAAGACCTCATGGAACTCCACCAGTGGAGTGAGGGGTGGTCTGCCCAAAAACTGACCTGACGAGTCAGTGATCAGAGATGCATTCGGCACAAGCCCATTTACTTCCTGGGTGTCCTCTCCTGTGGATCCCTTAGTGGACCCAATATCTCTGGCATGGAAGGAATCTGATATGGTGGAGCCTATCCCTAAGTGCCTTGATAAAGTACTTGGCCTCCCTTCAGACCGGGCATGGAACAAAGGGTCCCCAGTTGCAATAGTGATGGTAGCTGCCACCAAGAAAGAGCTCGCTCAGGAGAGCTCTTTGGTCCATCCTCGTGACCAAGAGTCACTGGCATTGGATCAATTTGGGAAGCAGATCTACATTTCAGCCACCTTCTCAGTAAGAGTGCTGAATTATATGGCATATGTGATTCGGCTGCAGGCAGGGAGACCTAGTGAAGGAGATTGCAAAGTCTACCCTGGAGTCCATGTCGGTGGGAGACTGTTTTCACAATCTGACACATCTGAGTCATCTCTCCCATGCTACTGAGGGAGCTGCTAGGACAGCTGGCACAGGTGTTGCCATTAGGTGACATGCCTGGCTCATTTCTTGGAACCCTTCAAGGTGTTCACCAATGCCCCGTATGATGGTTCCTACCAGTTTGGGAAGTCTGTATGCAAGACTTTGGTCCCGAGTGAGGAGGACAGAAAGATGCTGTCATCGGGATCCAATTCTCCCCCCTCAAAGATCCTTTTCTAGGAATTGGGGAGGTGCTAAGATGTGGTTCCGGAAGTCTCTGGCATTTTCTGGATCACTCAGGGCTCCCCATCCCCCAGAGGCAGAGGAGGTTTTGATGGGCACTGCTTCAGAGGCAGAGGGGGGCCACGAAATTAGAGGTCTCTGACAATTCAGACCCACATGGCCCTGAAGGGCTGGTAGACTGCTCTTCCCTGGAGGCATTTGGGGGTTTGTTATTGCTACACCCAGCGACATGGGAGTTCATAACAGATTGGAGTGTTGCAGATGATATCCAGAGGATATTCAGTCCTGTTGCTTGTACCCCCTCATCCACCTAAACATCTCCCAGTCATCCCACCAATGCAAGGGAAGGAAGCGGCACTAGAAAAGAAAAATTGCTAGTAAAATGCATAATACAGCCTGGCCCCTCGATCAATCTGGATCAGGCATTTATTCCATGATGTTCGTGTTACACTACTGCAGTCATCACACTTGGGTTATCCTGCCGTCAGGCGGTCCTGCAGTCGGCCAGAGTTCCAAAGTCTTGGTCCGGCGTTGGTTGCTTCTTCCCTGACGTCAGTGCGCCAGGGGTATGTAAGATGCATCAGACGCAATTTTCTTCAGTCTTTCATGCCGCGTGGTGCCCGAAGCAGAAGCAGTTCGCAAGTGCCAGTCGGCTGACTCCTGAGAGTTTCTAAGTCTAATTTCAGATCCGAAGTCTTCAATAAAGCGAAGTACCCCGTTGGGGAAACTTTTTTTTTCTTGCCTCAGACCGATGTCAGAAAAAGTTAACTATTTCTTGTGGAAAGCAAATACCTCATAAGGACTTCCACTCTTACTGTATTCCATGCCTAGGCCCTGATCACGATGTCACTAGTTGTCGGTTTTGTGCTAGATTTAACAAACTTACTATTAAAAGGCGTTTTGAATTTGCATTGCACTACTTTGGCCGAAGGTTCAATTATACATTGCCGTCGGATCAACTGACGACTGCAATACCGAAAAAACATGATAGACATCTGAGGTCCAAAACAGATGACTAAGCCTCTTCTAGGCCAGTCGCCGGTTCTCAGTGAGGTGCTTTCGCAGCCCATGACACCTACCTCAGAGCCACAGGCTGTCTCAGACTCCCACTCCCACGTGGAGACTAGGCCTCTGGAAACTCAAGGTATTGGGCCTACGGAAACTAATCCCGCAGATGGGTCCGGAGCCGCTGAGCAGCCATCTGCTTCTGAGTGTTTTCAGACCTTCACAACTTACCATTAAAACTGCAGCCAAGACAAAAGTACCACTAAAAACAAAGAAACAAGTACAGCATTCTCCTAGACAAGCCTCCATGCTTAAGAAACAGATGCTTAAAATGGCCAAAGACCTCATTACTCTAATCAGGGGTTCCCATCCCCCTCCTGAGAAAAGGCCTAAGCAGGATACAGACTGATTCCTCTAATCAGGTTTCCATTTCCTCCAATTCCTCTATATTTATTTGCAGTTGGTTTACCAGGATAGTCCATTGGGTCAAAAAGAACCCGTTTTCAATGGAGTCCTGGGGAGAAAAGCTCCAAAAAGCAATAACAAAGTACGTACAAACAGTATCATGATAAATACAATAGTACAAGATACAAACATATGATTTGAATCTTCAGGAAACAAACAATACTCAAAATATTTAAAAAATAAACTCAAACTTTAGGAATTCAAACAATACTATTTAGGGAAGAGTGATGTTGCTTTACACATACAGAGTGGTTATTTTGTAAGGAACAAAAGCTTATAAGGTACAATCAGGTTACATGAGTGTGAAGGAAGATGTAAATACCATATTTTTATGAGGGGTGGGAGCAAGAGCATTCCCATTTGGCCTTTTATGAGGGGTGGGAGCAAGAGCATTCCCACTGGGACCTTAGATACATATGAAGAGATTTTTTAAACATGTTATGATTGAGAGTAGTAATCGATGGTGGGAGTGAGTTCCAGAGACGAGCTAGGTTAAAGGATAGTAAGTTTTTGCCTGGAGGACGAGTTGGTTTGTGTACTTCTAATAGGTTTTGATTGTTAGACCTTAAAGCCCTATTGGGTAGGTGCATCCTGAAGGCGGAGGACAGGGAGGGACAGATGGGTTGAGAATGAGCTTGTGGGCTAAAGTTAACTGAGTGTAGTTGAGTTGATTAGGTAACTCAAGCCAGTTTAGTTTTTGGAGAGGTGCAGTGGTGGGTGGAGGACCTGTGGCCATTTGCGAACTTAGCGATTTTGTTATAGCATGAAGAAAGTTGTTTTTTTAGAGAGGACTGAAGATTGGTTAGCAGAGGAGCTCCATAGAGAAGGGAGGGGATAAGAAAAGAAGAGTGATTTTAGAGGAGCATGTAAGGAATTGATTTTGACGATAGAGCATGCCTAGTTTTTGATAGGTTTTTTTGATATTTAGTTGTAGATGGGAGTTTAAACTGGTTATCAATTTGGACACCAAGTAACTTGGTTTCAGACACCAGTTCCAAGGATGAGTTATTTTCGCTAGTAATAGAGAATGTGTTCATATCGAAAGGGGTAGTTTTTGAGGGGGTAAATACCATTAGTTTAGTTTTGGAGGCATTGAGAGCTAGGTTTATTTTCATCCAATGTTCGGTAATTGAAAAAGCTTCTTGTGTAAGCTTTTGGAGCATAGAGGGAGATGTATCTGAGCAGATAATGGTAGAATCATCTGCATATTGGATGATGTTAGAGAATGGAATGGATTTGCGGAAGTCATTTATAAATATATTGAAAAGAAGGGGACCCAAGAATGGAGCTTTGGGGAACTCCGGTAGGGGTGCTAAGAAAGGAAGAAGTGGCCTTTTTCCATTTTACAGCTTGGAATCTGTTTGATAAATAGCTAGAGAACCAGTTCACGGAGGAGGGAGAGAGGTGAAGTTGTGAAAGTTTAGTTAAGAGTAGGCTGTGTGAGATAGTATCGAAGGCTTTAGAGAGGTCAAGTAGTAGGGTGGAGACAATTTGGCCAGAGTCACGTGCTTTAGTAACAGTCTCAAGAAAGGAGAGTAGGGCTGTCATAGTGCTATGATTTGGTCTGAACCCGTGTTGAGTAGGGGTTAGAAGGTTATTATCTAAGATGTGGTAAGAGTTGGGACACATTTTTCTAGGAGTTTAGAAATGGGGGACAGGATAGCAATGGGACGGAAATTGTTGACGTTACAGTTGTTACCTCCTTTATGCAGTGGAATGATGAAGGCTTGTTTCCAGAGTTGGGGCACTGTACATTCATGGATGGAACGTTTAATTAGAATGCTTATAGGATAGGCAATTGCTTCAGCAGCTATACTTAGGAAGTAAGAGGGAATGTTATCAGGTGCATTTGTACATGGCTTCAATTTCTGTAGGAGTTTCTTTATAGTAGAAGTGGGTATTTGTTTTAGTGAAAATAGAGCTGAGTGTGGAGAAAGAGAGTTGGAGGAAGGTAAGGATGATGTGGAAGTTGGGGTAGGAGAAGAGCTGGAGGATAGACTGTGAGTAGATGGTAAGGAGGGAGGAGTGATAGTGAAAGGTGGAGAGTTTGCAGGAGAGGGTGGGGGTGAATTAGATGGTGAGGTGGGACTAAGGAAGGAGGAAGTTAGTTTGCTAATAGATTCAATGAAAAAGGAGTTTAACTGAGTAGCTAAGTCTAAATCAGGGACATTTGGGTCTGGGGTAGGGGTGTGTGGTTTACTGGGATTAAGGAGGGTAGAAATTCCTTTCCAAAACTTTTGAGGATTTGTTTTATTATTGTTTTGGAGTGTAAAAAAGTATTTTTGTCTATCAGATAATAAACTTCTTTACTTTATTTCGAAGTGTGTTGTACTCAATATGGTGTTCAGGTGTTTTGTTTTTCTGATATAGTCCCCAGGCTTTATCTCTGAGGCGCATGGTTGATGGTGTGTTTTTGGTAAGCCAGGGGGCAGAATTATTTTTTATTCTTTGTCTGCAGGGGGGCTTGGGAGTCTAGTATTTCTAAGAATGTTGAGTTGAAGTAAGCAACTGCATCATCTAAGGCTAGTGTCCGTAGATTGTTCCAGTTTACTACTTTTAGAGAATTTAAAAAGGTTGTGGAGTTAAAGTTTTTGTGGTTACGGGTAGTAATGTAATTGTGGGTGTGGTGTATGATGCAGGGAAGTTGGTGAGTGAAGGTGGGCATGTGATCACCTAGAGGGTCGGGAAGAGTACCACTGTCTGAGACCCTCAGACCAGGGGTACTCTCTACCCCCCTATGAGGACTCTGATGCTGAAGAATCTATCCCTTCAGCCTCCCCTCCTGAGGATTATTCTTTTGGGGAAAATTTACATACCATGAGGGAGCATTTCCACTGGGAAAGTCGGGATTACTCAGAATCTAAGAAAAGGCTCAGATTTCCTTCTGTTGCCTCAGCACAGGCCCCTGGCTATTTCACCTGTGCTAGATATTGTGGATGTGTTCTCTGAATCCAGCTCATCTCTTGATTCCTTGCCCCCTGCACCAGCCAAGCCAGATGGGTACTACAGAGTCCCTGACTCTCGAGTTTCTTTATAAAAACCCTTCTGCTGATCCATAAACTATTTCCCAGGGTCCAAAAGGGGTTAAGGCTTCCATTGCAAAAAAATCCAGTACCCTCTGACAGATTCCAGAGCTTTGGATAGATGGGGGAAGAAAGTATACACATCTGCAACTTTAGCAGTAAGAGCTTTAAATTGCCAGTTTCACATGCTTAAGTACCAACGATATTTAATTGCTCAATTAAAACAGAAAATGCTTGCAAGCTCAGAAGCTCCTGATTGTAAAGAAATGCAGGATTTATTGTATGCAGTTGAACAGGTGGGAAAACGTACTCTGCAATGTGGTTTTGATTCTCTAGAGGCCTCTTGTAGAGCCGCTGTTACAGGTTCAGTGATTCGAAGGCATGCCTGGTTAAAAGAACAGTTTACCTAATCATGTTAAGGCAAAATTATTGGATGCTCCTTTACAGCATGATACCTTGTTGGTGTTAGTGTTAAAGAAAATGGAGGATAAAGCTAAATCTATGTAAACAGTCAAGTATTTCTTACAGGTACAGCCACCTCGATTTAGCAGAAATTGGCCTATAAAAAATTGGTCCTTTCCAGTGTCGGACCACAGAGAGGCAGACACAGATGCCAAAGAGGCAGATGTCAACACCAAGGCTCAAACAGACAGTGGGGCACCTCAACCCCAAAAGGAGGTGAGGACAAGTCTCAACCTTACAATGACTTTGCCCTTCGTATGCCAAGCACTTCCCTTTTGGAAGCCCCCTTGGGGGGAAAACTAGCACTTTTTTCTCAAAACTGGCAAACAATCACCCAAGACAAATGGGTTCTAAATTGTCTAAAGGTTACAGGTTCCACTTTCATACTAAAAAGAATGCCAGACCTGCCACAAAATTAATGGGCAGAGGCACAAAAATTTCAGCCCTCATGGACATGAGAGCTATTCAAAAAGTACCACAACAGGAACAAGGACAAGGATTTTACTCTACTCTTCCTGGTCCTCAGAAAGGACAAGGCCTGGAGGCCCATATTAGACCTTTCAATTCTAAATACTTACCTGGATATTCCGAAATTCAAAATGTTGACATTACAGCAGCTTCTACCCATGCTGGGCAAGAACGCTTGGTTTGTTACTCTGGACCTGAGAGGCATACCTGCATGTCCCTATCAGACAAAATTGCAGAAGATACCTCAGATTCAAAGCTGGTACAATGCACTACCAATTCTCTGCACTGCCCTTTGGCTTATCTCCTGCACCCAGGGTATTCACAAAGTGCCTGGCAAGACAAAAAGGAATTCAAATGTATCCATACCTGGACGACTGCCTCATTCAAGCAGAGACAAAGGGCATTCTTCTAAAGCATCTGGCATTTGTAAAAAGGTTGCTAACTTCTCTAGGGTACACAGTAAATGAAAAGAAGTCCAAAACTAGTACCCTCACAACAGATTATATTCCTGGGTGCCAGCTTAAATACAATGGCTTACCTCACCCCAGGCAAACAGGTTCAACTAACTCAATATTTTCAACTACTGGCAAAAAAGTCCCATCTCGATTCATGGCATCCTGCATACTACTAATACCATATGCTAGACTGCATGAGGAAACTACAACGGTACCTGAAAAGTGTTTGGACTGTGCACTCACAGTTTAGAAGCAGTTATACCACTGATTCCCTGCCTACAACAGGAGTTTCGATGGTGGGCACAGGCATGTCATCTAAACAAGGGTCAGCCTTTCACCCTACCCACAGCCAGGCAGACTCTAAACAGATGCTTCAGATTACGCCTGGGGAGCACACATGGCAGGAAAATGCATTCAGGGCAAGTGGACCACAGACTAGTTGCATCTTCACATCAATCAGAAAGAGATGTTGGCTGTGCAAAATGCCCTAACAGCTTTCAAGGACCTTCTGCATCCAGGACCATTATTAAAGACAGACAACACAGTAATGTGGTACATAAGCAAGGGGGCACTCATTCTTACTCACTATGCAGGCAAGCCATGACCTTGTGGAACACGGCTCTAACGTACCAAGTTCACCTGCAAGCACAATTCCTGCCAGGAAAGAAAAATACTCTGGAGGACTATCTAAGCAGAAATATCATGGACCCTCACGAATGGAAATTGAATCCACAAATCTTCAGCATGGTAACGCAAAAAATGGGGATGCCCACACAGATCTTTTTGCCTCCCCACTGAATTGCCAACTACAAAAATTCTGCACAAGGACTTATCACAAACAAGCACAGAAATTGGATGCTCTTTTGTTCAGCTGGAAGAACCTAAAAGTTTATGCCTTCCCGCCTCTGCCTCTCCTTTCAAAGGTACTCCTAAAAGCCAGACACGAGAAACCACAGATGATCCTGATTGCTCTAGACTGGCCACGTCAGCACTGGTACCCTATCTTAAGGAGCCTAGCACAAGGCCCACCATGGATTTTGCCTCAAATTCCACACCTTCTGACTCAACAATCAGATCCTGCACGGTCAGCTCAAAACCCTAAACCTGGCTGCATGGCAGATTTATTAGTCAAACAGGCAACACCTCTCTAAAGCATGTTATGGATGTCATTTTGGAGGTCAGGAGATCTAGCACCAGGAAAGCTTACTCAGAAAAATGGAAGAGATTCTGCGCCTGGAACCAGGCTCAAAGCCTAGATCCTCTTCCAAACATTCCTCAGATTTTACAATACTAACTGATGCTGGACAGAGGCCTATCCTTCTCGTCAATTAAGATCCACGCCTCTGCCATTTCAGCACATTATAACACGGATCCTCCTTTATTCTCTCATCCCTTGCTAAAGCAGTACCTCAGAGGGGCTAAAAACATAAGACTGCCCCGGAGAGCTCCAACACCAACCTGGGACCTCAGCTTTGTTTTGGAAAAGCTGACCCTGCCACCTTTACAGCCAGCCAATACAGTCTATCTAAAATTTGTATCATGGAAAGCAGCTCTGCTCCTGGCAGTAACTTCAGCACGAAGAGTCTCGGAGCTACAGGCATTAATGGCAGTGGAACCTTTTATAATTTTTCATCAGGACAGGGTTTCTTTAAGGACAAACCCTACTTTTATGCCAAAGGTGGTATCTAGTGTGGCTCTTAACCAAACCATCCATTTGTCAACTTTTTATCCAAGCCCCCAGAATAAAGGGGGAGAAACTTCTGCATTCTTTGGACATACACAGGCAGCTACGCGTCTACTTTAACAAAACAAAAGCCATCAGTAAAACTGAGCAACTGTTTGTAGCATATGCTGCAGGATCACAGGGCAAGGCTATCTCAAAGCAGACTATATCCAAATGGATAGGACACTGTATTCATTACTGCTACAC
The DNA here is from genome assembly GCF_019279795.1 of Protopterus annectens. Lineage (NCBI taxonomy): Eukaryota > Metazoa > Chordata > Ceratodontiformes > Protopteridae > Protopterus > Protopterus annectens. The sequence goes on along the minus strand of NC_056739.1, from coordinate 1,202,398,862 downwards.
ACAGCATGGGAAATTAGTACCAATTAGCATTAGGCCACATTCCACCAGGGCTACAGCCATTTCAGCGGCCTTTCTCAGAGGAGTACCTACCAAGGAAATTTTGGAGGCTGCAACTTGGAGTCCAGTGCACACCTTTACCAAGCATTACCACCTGCCTCTTTACTCTAAATCCAGAGCAGGATTTGCCACTGCAGTTCTGCAGGGTCTCCTAGCCAATCTTAACTCTATAGACCAGCCACCCAACCTTAGCTTTGGGATTCTACCCAAGTGTGATGACTGCAGCAGTGTAACATGATGAACATAGTACAGTTTTGTACCTACCATAAATGTAGATGTTAGTGTTCACACTGCTGCAGTCCAGGTTACCCTCCCTCCATCCCCTCTGAACTAGCTGGCCTTATCTATACCTTTCTATCCTATACAACCTTTGTGGTGTATTTGCTTGTGACTGAAGGTATTGTTTTTATTTTATATGTATTGCCTACATACATGGAGGCACCTGACATCTGGGGCAAGAAAAACTGAAGAAAATGGCGTCTGATGCATCTTGTATACCCCTGGCGCACTAACGTCAGGGAAGAAGTGACAGCAACAGACGCCGGACCAAGACTTTGGAACTCTGTCCGACTGCGGGACCACCTGATGGCAGGATAACCCAAGTGTGATGACTGCAGTAGTGTGAACACTCTAGCATCTACATTTATGGTAGGTACAAAACTGTACTTTTTAGTGCCAAAGAAAATGGGGGACCAAAGACCCATTTTGGATCTATCCACCTTGAACCTGTCAGTGGCCAAGGTGAAATTCCAGATGGTCACACTTCAATCCATCCTGCCTTACCTGCAGGTAAATGACTGGATGTGCTTGATTGACCTTCAGGACGCACGTACTACCATATCAAGATGGACAGATGCTCTGAGGTTTCTCTGCTTCTGGATAGGAGCCAATCAGTTCAGAGCTCTTCCCTTTGGTCTCACCACAGTCCCCAGGGTGTTCAAGGTAATGGCAGTAGTAGCAGCAGCTCACCTGAGGATTCAGGTCTTACATGGACGATTGGCTCTTTGCTGCCCCTTCCAAGAATCAACTTTGCCAAGCCAGGGATTACTTCCTCTGTCTACCATGGAGTTTGGGCATCGCCATCAATCTCAACAAATCATCTCTGGCCCCTGACAAGGTATTCAACTTCATTGGGGCTCAGTTGGACACTATCCAGATGAGTTTCTCACCCCAGACAGGATACACAGACTGAAGATGCACATTCTGTAAGTCATTCAAGCCCAATCTGACAGAAGAGATAGTTCTGAGGACGTTGGGGTCTGTGGCAGCCATGAACAACCTGCTACCTTTAGCGTGCCTAAACATGTGGATTCTTCAATGGACCCTTGCTGTTCAATGGTCTTGGATCAGCCCTTGTCTCACCTGTACGAATCTCCTGGGTGTGCAGAGACTCTTCGGTGGTGGATTCATTCCCCGGATCTAGTCAGGGGATGTCCCTTTTTTCCGTCCTTTCCCAAGACGACAGTGACCATGGAAGCCCCCCAGCTAGGGTGGGGGCACTGCTCTGGAAGGACTGTTCAAGGCACATGGTCCCCATCCAAGATTAATTTGCACATAAATGCCCTGGAGATGAGGGTGGTGCTTTTGGAGTTGCAGGCCCTTTATGCCCATCTTCTCTAGGGATTATTGCTATCCAGACTGACAAGTCTGTGGCCTTGTAGATCTTACCCAGTTTGTCATGAAGCCACGAGAGTGTGGGAATGGGCGATCTCTGGTGGCAATGCACATTCCAGGACTGTTCAACATTCTAGCAGGCTCAGATCTAGCCTGATGCTTTGAGTGGTCTCTGAATCCTTCAGTGGTGGAGCAGATCTATCTAAAGTGGGGGTCATCCTTGCTGTGATCTGTTCACATCTCCTTCCAGCATGAAATGCAGCGAGTTCTTTGCTCTGAACCCCCCTTGGGGGGAAGCTCCCACAGATGCTCTAATTCATGCTTGGCCTCCCAGTCTTTATGCCTATCCTCCTCTGCCCTTTATATCCGTTTCTTCAGAAAGCTCACAGGCTGGGGAGCTTTGTGATTCTCATTGTCCCATTCTTACCTCCCAAAGTCTGGTTTCCCTCTGGTCTCATCTAGTAGTCCCACTATGGATGTTGGATTCTGTTCAGAATCTCATTTCTCATCCCTCGAGGATTCCTCACCCAGACCTGGACAGTCTGAAGCTCAAAAGCTTGGCTGCTCCAGTTCCCATGATTGTTAGGACTCCTGGTTTATCTTCTCCTGTTAAAACCATTTTGGTGGCAGCTCACAAGTCTTCCACCAGAAGGGTATACCGTAGCAAGTGGAAATGTTTTCCCATGTAGGCCTTGCAGTGTGCATTGGACCCTTTTACTGCTCCAGTGTCTGGTGTTGGAATTTTTGGTGGGGATTTTTCAGCAAGGTGCCAATTCCTCCACGGTCAGTCCAACTGGCTGCAATTTCCAATTTCATGTGAGGGAAAGCAACTACATTGGCCTCTTCTAAACTCTGCAAGGCCTTCCTTAAGGGTACATTTCTTCTGAGAACCCCCAGTGAAGGATCCTACACCTCTGTAGGACCTTACATTAGGCTTTAGTTATGCCCCCTTTTGAACCTGCAGCTTCAGTAGATTTGCAGTATCTATTTTGGAAGACTGCCTTTTTAATTGCTAATACTTCTGCTAGGGGAGTGTCGGAACTTGGAGCACCATCAATCAAGGTTCCTTATGATTTTTCATAAGGATAAGTGTTTGCATACTAACCCATCTTTTCTTCCCAAGGTAGCGTCAGAAGGCAATATTAGTCAGACTTGTCTTTCAGGCTTTCTAAATTTTCAAAATAAGGGAGAATATAAATTACATTTGGTTGAGCACAGACAATTACAGTTCTATTTGCACAGGACAAAGCTTTTCGTAAATCTGGCAAGCTAAGTTTCTTACTCAAAACCCTTTTTAGGGAAACAATCTCCAAGGTTACGATTGCCCATTGGATTTCCCAATGCATTATTTTGGGTGTATTCTGTAGGGGAGGGGAATTTCACCTCCAGGTTGGGTAAAAGCACATTCTATCAGATCTATGGCTACTTCAGCAGCTTTTTGGTCCAGGGTGTCACTGGATGTCTGTTCTGCAGCTACTTGGTCCTCATCTCATGCATTCATTTCTCATAAATTGGACATCGTATCCAGGAACAGGGCATCTTTTGGCTCCACCATGCTCCGGAATATCCTTCCATGAGGGCTTCCCAGGTGTATAGTAGCTGGGGGCTCTGTCCCACAGGTTGAAGATCAAATGAAGTAAACTACTTCAGATAAAGAAGTTATGTACTCGCCATAACGTTCCATTTGAGTAGTTGTACATTTGTCTTCAACCTTCCCCCGACCTTGTCACTATTGTCCTGGCCATACATACGGAAAATGAACTCTTCAGGGGGTGTCCTCTGTCATGCTTTGGTTCAGGAATTTTGGGTTGTCAATAGTGGTAAGGTCTTGTTGGGTCAGGTGTATGTTATCTGTTGGGCAGCAAACTTGATCTGAAGGGAGGAAGACTGGGCATTATGGGTAAGGGGGAGGTGCTTGAAGCTCAAATCAGGTGCTGGATATGTGGCAGTGTTGGATCCGATATGGATCCATGACCCACAGGTTGAAGACAAATTACGTACAACTACTTGGAATGTTGTAGTGAGTACATAACTTTTTTTTTTCAAATTTTCTTGAAGTTTTTCAAGTTAACTCTGCATGTTCCAGCTTCTATTAAAACATACATTTGCACAGGTATATAGTTTATATACATTTACTGCGGTGGCGTTGTCCTGTTAGATTCTCGGCTAGAGCATCTTCTGAGTGGAGACGTGCGTGAATGGGTGTACCTTCATTGAAGGTTGTGCGTCAGGGCTGGCAACTCTGCACGTAAAAATCTTCTGCCAATCAGCGGACCGGAGTTCCGCTGTGGCGACCCCTAACCGGGAAAAGCCGAAAGACTCAACATAGTTTATATACATTTCTATTTTCCAGTAGGATGCACTCTGGTTGCATTTCTGAAGCTCTTCACAAAATGTACAGTTCAACACACGTCTGCACCAGTAGATTAATATACATATTACGTATAGTTCTATTACATTTGTAAGCACATGAATGATATTAATATTCACAAATGACACACTACTATCCACACAATTCCAGAGAGCTGGGCTGGCAGCATCAGTGATGAAACCTTTGACCTTAATCTTTGATTATTCAGTTAAGGGAAAGAGAATGAGGTGAAGCCTATTACTGCAGTGTTTCATACTCCACTCTCTACTATACGTTATTCTAATTAAGGTTTTATTCCAGCTAAAAAGTTACTACTGGTAGGACATTTCAGCTTCTGAAGTGGTCTGGCTTAGGCTTCAAAAAATATGTAATAAGCTTAATGGCATTGGTGCCCAAATGGTTTTCCTTTTTGCCACTGCTGTATTAGCTGCATCCATGGCCAGTTGAACCAATTGTTCCCCCGTGGCTTGGGTGAGAAATCAGTAGGGGCCATCATTGACTGGTATTGGGTGGTTTAAGGCTTTGTTTCCTTGTCCCCAACACTGAGATGGGGGGCAGCATGCATGGGATGCAGACAAAATCCTGTCACTTCACAAAGGACATTCCCTCCAGATATACTACCCCACCCTTCTGAAGCATAAGCAGGAGCTTCCAAGTCTCCAGTAGAAACCTAAAACCACCCAGTTTGCCCTGGAGTGTATGGAGAGGTGTATAGGCCATGCCCCTTCTCTCCTCCCCCTCCCTAGTTCTGTAATGTCAGGGGCTGCTGGTAAAATCTCAGTAACTGGAGATGTAGTCGGGAATTCTTTTCTGTGCCTTGAGCAAGGCTACAAGTATTAATTTTGAGGTTTTTCAGCTTGTAGCTGCCTGGTCTCTTCATTGTGGGTAGGGTATTGCATAACACTCAACCCCTTAGTGCCAAGAATTCTGAATAAAGCCAGAAATAGTGGAGGAGGCAAAGGCCAAAACTCGGGGACAGATTATAAATATTGCTGTTATAACCTTAAACTTGTGCATTAGCATGCACTTATTGAAGGATATGAAGTTTGAAACTCCAGTGGCTAACATTTAGTGACTTTAATCCTTAATGATTTCCCAAAAAACGTCTAATTTCAGACCAAAAATTAGACATTTGGGTGTGGTGAAATTCTGGATACTTGAGAGGTATGGTATATTGTAGCACTCTGCTATACTGTGATGCACAAATGTTTATTAGGAGCCACTAGCCTTTATTTTTGAAAAGGAACAGAAGTTCACGAGGAAGGGCTTTGGAACCATTTGTCTTGCTGTTGTAAGGTTATTGCATCATGCTTCTCACAACCAAGAGAGACTTGCTCCATTGTCTGTACAGTTTGCCCACTTCTGTGTGAGGGAGTCTAGTATCCCCAGGCATGGAGAAAGCTCTACTTATCCCTTTCTCTCTGTGGAAGCCCTCTTTCACTTATCCATTCCCTTATTAGCAAGATTCAGGTGTTGGGGAGTGGGTTAGCTAGTTGCCGTGTCTGAGTGGCCTTGCTCCTAGGCTGCCATGTCTGAGTGACCTTGCTCCTAGGCTGCTGCTGTCTTCTAGTAAACTATGGCCAGAGATGGCAAGTCAACACAGCTACTACAAGGGGTTCATAGGTTGATACTCTGCTATCTGCCCTAGGGCGTTTATAAGCTTAGCCAGAGTGGCTTTCGCCACCCTTTTAGATTAGTTGACTGTGTCTCTGTATAGTAGGTCACAGAAGATGGCCCTTTTAAGGTTTGTTTACTGTTCCTTTGTCTAGTAGGGACACAGAAGAGATCCCAGGGGTAAACCTACGATCTCCCATCCACTCGTCAAGATTTCTCTTGGAGAGTCCATTGAGGGACTCTGCCTAACATGAATTGGGATTTTGTTAGTGAGGGGAGCCTCTGGGATGTGAATCTTTCCCTCCAGCATGTCCTATTTCTGTGCTGAGGTTTAAGTCCCTGGAGCGTGTAGCTCTAAGGGATTTGGATTTCCTGAGGTGGAGCATGTCCATTCATTCTGGTTTGGACATGGCTTTATACGTCAGGCACAGATCGCCTCTGAGTAGGCGGTAAGCAGCTGAGTAGAGCTGAAGTTTCTTTAGCCTAACTGCGTAGGGCATCTGAGTCCCTTGATCCTCTTGGTGAAGTACTTTTGGGGTCTTTCCAGTTGCTGCAGGTGTCTGGTAAGGTACATCCCAAATGGGGCATTGTATTCAATTATGGGCCTGATGAGTAGAGGGGCACAATGACCTCTCTATCTAGATGTGAACCTTTCGTGATAAGGTGGGCTATATAGAAGGTCTTTCTAACCACTTGGCAACCTCTCCTTTGACAATCACATTGCCAATCTACTTGGGTCCCCAAATCCCTAATTACTACTTTCGTACTTAATGGATTACCACCTATGTGGTAATTTGTGGGCACTTTGTTTTTCCCAAAGGGAATGACTATGCACTTTTTGGCATTTAACTTTAGGCCATGGCTCTGGCACCAGTTATCCGTCTCTGAGACCCTTTTGGAGGATGCTTGTGTCAGTCGGTGAGTCTATTATGGCACCCAGTTTGCAATCATCTGCGAACTTGGTCAGCCATAGCCCTGTGTTAGCCTGTACCTCTGCGAAATATATACCGAACAAGAGAGGTCCCAGGACTGAGCCTTGTGGGATGCCATTTGTAACTGGTTTAGACTCTGACATGGCACCTGCAATTCTGACCATGTGGGTTCTATCCCTGAGCCAGTTTGCAACCCATCTTGTGACATAGGGGTTGATATTTAAGCTGGTGAGCTTATTTATGATGCCAGAGTGTGGTATTGTGTTGAAGGCTTTTGTGAGGTCCAGGTAGGCTGTGGGGACCATCTTCCCTTCATCTATGGCCTTGGTGACTGTTTCAAAGAAGTCAACCAGGTTCAAGAAGCAAGATCTGCCCTTAAAGCCGAATTGGGTAGGATCCAGTGTTTGGAGGTTCCCAGTGTCTGAGTTCCATAGCTTTGCAGACCAGGCTAGTCAGGCTTATAGGGCGATAGTTTCCGGGGTTTGTTGTGGCACCACCTTTGTGGAGTGGGACCACTGCTGTACACCATTCCTTGGGTACATATCCTGTATTAAGGCTGAGATTGAACAGTGACTTTGTGAGGGTTCAGTTCTTGGAGCTCGTGTAAGACGCAGACAGGGACACCGTCCGGTCCCATTGATGCTGTGTTTTTTCCTTTGGAGAGGGTGGCGCTCACCTGTACATCTGTGATGTCAGGGAGGCTACACTGTTGGGATAGACATTTGCGCTTTTGTGGGGGAAGGGGGGGAGAAGTTTGCACTGAACCTGTCTGCCAGGATGTTGGCAATGTCTGTGGGTTGTGTATTTTGTCATTTTGCACCAACTCTGAGCATATCTGGGAGTTGCCACCCAGGTTTCTGACATAACTAAAGAAGGCCTTGTGATTTATCTTTAGCGCCTTGTGCAATTTTTCTTTCGAAGCTGGCCTTGGATAATTTTGAGGGATCGTAGTTTCTTGCTAGTACTGATCAGAGATGCCTTCCCTTTTTGGGATTTTGCTCTATCGTGTAGTAGCTTCCTCTTCTGTTGTATAGCTTATTTATGGCTGGGGTCCACCAGACAGGTGGTCTGCCTTTGGAGGAGTGAGTCTTAGTTTTATTTGGGATTGCACAATCCATGCATTCCTGTAGGTGTCCATAGAATGCGTTTGTAAAGGATTCTGCGGTTTGGGCCATATTTTCCGCTGGCCCCGGGGGCTTTGAAGGATTCCACCTCTGTTTTGAGAAGTGTGAAGTTTGCTTTTGAGAAGTGCTTCACCGTGGTTTTCTTGGCTGGGGGTAGGGATGGGATATGGATGTCCAGTGAGATTAATTTATGGTCAGATGTTACCAATGAGGGGTATACCTCTGGTATGGAACATAGCCCCCATGTTGGTGATTATCAGGTCCAATATGTTTTCCCCTCTTGTGGGAGTGGTGACCAGTTGTTCCATAGCATTTGAGTTTATAAATTCTAGGAACCATTTGGCGAGGGTGTTTGGGCTTGAGTAGTGCTCCCAGTCTGTTTGGGTAGTTAAGTCACCCAATATGATGGTGTTTGGAGAGACCTTCATATTCTCCAGTGTTCTCAGGAAAGCTGAGTGGGGTTCCTGAGTTAGGGAGGGTTGTCTTTAGCAGGTTACAAACTGAAAGGCAGTTTTGCCCACTGTTAGTTGCACATGGATGGTCTCCGATGCTTCGTGCAGTGCCACTAACCTGGAGGTGTGGGTATCTTTGAATATGTATACTCCCCCCTCCTTTTGTGGTTCAGTCCGAGTTTTGGGACTGAAAAGCATGGTATGAGGTATAACCTGGTAGTGCTGGGTGCTCTCGGGAGCCTTGAACCAGGTTTCTGTTAATGCACAGATATCTATATTCTACATACTGAGGAGAGCCTCGAGTGCATGCATCTTGAAGTTTAGACTTCTGGCGTTGAGCAGCATTACCCTTAGTTACTTTTTCCTTGTGTTGTCTATGGAGGTGGGTTTGTCTTTTGAGCCTTGCCTAAAAAAGGCACTATGGGGGTGGCAAGAGCCTTGGCCAATATTTGAAAGCCCAGGGTTGACAGGTGCAAGCCATCCCTAGCGAAGCAACGTGGCTTGTCGAGCATGTCATCCCAGGCTGACTGACACTGGATCCCCTTTGAACGACGCCAATTGTTAAAATTGATCATTTTGTCTTTATACTATGGCATCATTCTTGGTGAGGGTAAGATGCTACTCAAGGTCAGGGTCATACCGGCCTGGGCTACATTATCAGAGAACTCCTCTGTCTCCATGTAGTCCAGGGAGGTACGTCCCCGGTCATTCACACCAGCATGGACAATGATGGAGTCATATTTGTACTTTGGAGTGACCCGAGTGCTTGTGTTGTGGCGGATCCTGGCACCAGACAGGCAGCTTAGTGACCTTCAGCCTGGTGAGTGGGACGTCAGTGTGTCTGACAATAGTCACCTATTACAAGTGTATTAGGTGTGTTTAGCCTTAAGGGCTGTGACTGTGTGGCACACTGACTTTGTGAACTATGATACGTGGGTATTGTTGTGGGGTAGCGGTTGCTTGGATGTCTGCTTTGGAGGTCTCTGCTGCTTGGGCAGATTTTTATTTAGAGCCTCAGAGTATGTTTTTTTGTGTTTGGTTTGCTGTTGCGATAGGTCTATGTGAGACTGGATTTGTGGTGTGTGGTTACCTTCTCCTGACTGCGCCAGTACTCGGTTGAGAGATCAGCCTCCAGTTTGGCTATATAGTTGCATCTCTTACTTATATTTCAGCTTGTTGGGAGGAGGAGAGGGTGGTCTGTGTACAATAAGGCAGTTGTAACATTGCCTCAAGATTCCCAGATTCACCAGCTGGACTGGAGAGTAAACCCAAAACTGACTTGGACATGCCAGAATAGTATAAGGAACTACTTTTTGACTGATCAAAAAGGACCAATAGGGAGCAAAGTACTTAAAGGGAGCATAAAAGGGTGTAGTGCTTTAGTTTATTAGTGCTTACTTATAAGATTACTTATACGAGCAACTGCAGGGCTTTAGAATGAAAATAGTGCTTACTTTGAGATTTAGAACAGTTCTAAGGGAAAAAGTGAAGAGCAGACTTTGTGGAGCCAGGAATAGTTTAAACCCGTTTAAGCGGCGCTGCCTGATGCTGCACTATGTGCAATAAATGCAGGTTTTAAAGCAGGGAAACTGAGAGAGGAATTGACACAAAACTGCCAATAAGCTACTAGTTTCAGGGCTGAGACCACTCCTCCAGGGACAAATAGGTTGCTCAAAGCTCACCACTCTCACTGGTGAACAGAGGAGCTTTCTACTATCCAAGTAAAGATATGGGCAAAACAGGAAACTATACCACAGTCTGGAATTCAGCAAAACCTGAAATCTGGATTAATCTATTTCAGCAAAGGCGGGAAAAGAGAATTTTTTTTTTCAGGAAACCGCTGAAAAACACACAGAAAACACTAAATGCTATAAACAGGCTAGCGCACTTTAGTGTGTAGCCTACAACATTTATACAATACAAAAACAACTTAAATTGATATAAAACAAGTGCAAAAACTGTAAAAAGCAGAAGGCAAATGCAATTTAAACTCTTTAAAGCACAGATCAGTTAGAAATTCACTTTTTAGGTGGGAAAAGGCAGCGGAACAAAAAAATATACCCAGCCACTGCTAGACCCGTTACCACAGGCCTAACAGTATCCTACCCCAAAAATGAGCAAGATGATGGTTTCCTCCCTCTACCTAGTCCCTGTGGCACCCATGCTACAAATCTGTTTGGGCTGCACTCGAGGCTTCATCCAAGTACTTAAGCCATAATTCTGTGCACTTGGTCCAACTCCTAATAGTTAAACTTGGATGAATCCCAGCTTTTTAAATATATGGAACATTTAACTTGATATAATTTTATTTAGAAGCAATGACACCAAGAGTTAGCTCTGGAGAAAAGACTACAGACTTTGTTTTGGAGAACAAACATTGTGCAGGGATTAGTTCTGATGTCCTCCTGCACCACTTCTGCAGTAATTAACTACCATAGAGATCCCTTACCAAGTACAGCCTAATGTTCGGCCAGTGTACCAGTCTCGGGTTGTAATAGGGACATTGTATGTCACATGTATGCTCCCTATGCAAGGTGTAGGGTATAAAGGTGACACATAGATGTGCCATCCTCAGAACTTTGCTGCCAGTCCAAATTCCATCTCTGATCAGTCTAAATGCTTTCATTTGCTGGTTGTCAAGCCATTTTCAGATAAGTGCCCAATGGGTTTTTCTTTCGTTTACATGTCATCCAGAAAGGGGAATGCCAGTGTAAAGAGATCATGAGCAGTGTGTTTTTGCTTAGTTGCTTCTCCTGACTGTCTTCTGTTAGACATTTGTCCTGAAAACTGTGTAGTTGGCTCTTTCGAGAACCAATGTCTGAAATTGTTGGCTCAGGGTATGATGGTGTAATCATCCCGACCCGAGAGTCAGCCATCCGTGAAGACTACCAAGAAAGTTTGGTTGGATTCTTTTGCTGTATTACCTCCACTGAATGTCTCGGCTGGTGAAAGCCCAGAGGACCAGTCCAATTACTCTACTGCAACAGCTTCGGAGGCCAGCATGAGACCAGACATCACACATCCATGGAGGCTCCTCCAATGTCAGTTTCAGGTGTTCAGGGGGAACTATGGCTGATTTTATATCCAAAGGGACTGGGGGGGGCTGTTCCATAAATCATGAGGAGAGATTCCCACTACACTTGAGGGCAGGGGTCAGAGCTGCCTAAAATATTTAGGGCCAACTTTCCTTTGAAAAAGAAGCAAAATACTAAGCACATTTCTCCTGCTCCAATGGATCCTTGTGAATGGCAGAATTTACACAGGGTTTATTCAATGTCCTTATGGCTTTAAAATCTACTTTGCTCCTGCTCCCACTTGGTCGTCTACTCTTAAGAGGCCTGAGAAGGTTTCATCTAAGGAAGCCGATTCTGATAAATCTTTGGCCTGTTTCTGCCAGATTCCCTCTCCCTTGGATTATTGTTAGGAAGTGTTCTGTTAGCCTTGGTTCTCCTTTTGAGGAGATTTTCATTTGGGGGGTGCTGTTTCCTGTGTGATGGAATTTAAGTGAGACTGTGCCCAGGCTTCTGATCAAAGGAGGTGTTATAAACTCCTTTCCTAAGTCTTCTGCTGTTAGTCCTGTTCTTTTTGCCGTGTTGGATACTTTGTCTGTAGCTTCTCAGGCTCTATTCCCAGCTTCCTGCTTCTAAAAAAAACTTCTAGGTTTTAGAGGGTGCCAGATTGCAAATGTCTATCAGCTGACCCTTCTGTTTGTATCTTCTGATAAACCTTCTAAGCTGCTCCCCTCTGACAAGAACAGCAGAACTATGGAGAGGTTGGGTAAGAAGGTGTGTATACTGCTGCTCCTCTGGCCTTCAGCTCTGTCACTTCAGACACATCTGTCCAGGTATATTTTTGCTATTATCCAAGGCTTTTCAGGTCATTTCTGATCATGATTCAGAGGGGAAGGCTTTAGTCCTCAAGTGGTTCGCCATTCCATTATAGTGATGCGGCAGATGTCTCATCTCGAGCTGCTGCTTTTGGATCTGTGGTGAGGAGGTACTTCACCTTCGGCCTGTACCTGATAAAGGCCAAGCTGCTGGATACTATTTACTATAAATCTTTGGTTTTGTGGCTGCTGAGCTTTTTAAATGCCTGCAGAAAAAGGGTAATGCTATGCAGGAATTGAAACTTTTTCTCCTGTTCCCAAATTTCAGGGGAATTCTTACCAAAACTGCCTTTGTAGATGCTCTTTCCTAAGGTAAAAAGGGTGCTAGAAGGGATCCTACTCAATCCAACTTAGAAGCCTCTTTCCATACAAGCCAGGTTCTGTGTGGCTCTTTTTCCACTCCTCCTTAGCCAAGTTCCTCTCCAGCTTTCCCTGTCCCTTCCAAATTTTAGATCACTCAGGACTCTTGGGTTCTTTATCATTCATTGGGGGTATTGTATGGTTTGGAAATCCTGTCTATTTTGGACATTCCACCTCCTTGGGAACAGCTGCCCCTTTTTCCAGATGTTCAGAGGCTTTTGTCTCAAGGAACTATCCAGACAGTTTTAACTTCTCAAAAGGAAAGGGATCTGTTCTGGGAACCAGAAACCTTCTGGAATAAGGCATCTCAAAACCCATTCATATATTTCCCAGCTCAGCTTCCTTTCAAATGGTAGCCTGGCTTCCTTATCTTACTTCTCAGGCCTTTCTGGGCTCTTAGGATCTTAAGATGCCTTTCTCTGTTCTATTTTTCCAATTTTCAGGAAATGTTTACATTTCTCTGCTTCCTTGCATTTTCACTTCTCTGCTTTGTCCTCTCTAGTGCCTCAAAGGTCTTTAAATGCCTCGCTTGATTGTTTTCTTACAGGATGAGAGTAGATTCCTTATTATCTGGACTTGCCTCATTCTCTCCAGAGGTTTAGCTTCAGCATCTTCACTATACTATCTTCTGCAAAGCACAGGGTTTACAGAGAACTTCCAAAAATCTTTCCTGACTCCTTTTCAAGATCATGGTTCTCTGATGCAGGTTCCAGACCATTCCAGTGCCGGCATCCCTGTCTCCTCCCAAGGCTTTGACTCTGCATTCTTTTAACCCCTTTGTCTGGCCTCCATTACAGCCAGAGTTTATACAGGCTCTGGGATACATGGCTTCCACTGGCCATACTTCATATGAGAACTTCAATGGTTGCTAAAGTCAGTCTGGTTTCTGTATTCCTATCTTTTAGACTTTCCAATTCCTCTTCTGTGTCAAGTTTGAGCTCCAGTGGTGGATTCATCAGCTATCCCTCAACCCAGGGCTGCTTTTTAGCCTCCGATCACCACTCAGGAACTCTTTCCAGATGTCTCAGATGCAGGGTGGGGAGCTTCCTTTGGCAGTCCTGAAGGTTCAGGTCTTTTGGTCTCTCCAAAGGAAGGGCTATATCAATATCGAAGATTAGAGCCCTCCTCCTGGATCTTCAGGACTTCCATTTTCTTTTCCTTCCAGGGCCCCTCAAAACCTTCAGACAATACCACAGTGATGTACATCAAGGAAGGATACACTCTTACTAGCTCTACAGGTTTGGGATCTGGCTGTCCTGTATCAGGTGGCTCTTCAGGCTGTTTATATTACTTTAGATCAGAACATTGTGGCAGACACTGAGCAGGTTCATAACACGCATTAGTGGAGGATTCACATGTTTCTAGACAATGTCCATCAATGGGGTGTACTCTGGTAGATTTTTGCCTCCCTTCCAAACGGGCAACGTCCTCTGTTTACACCAGAGTCCTATGCCCTCTGGCTTGGAAGGTGGGTGCCCTATCTTTCCCTTGGAAGGGGAAGTTTATGCCTTCCCTCCTCTCAAGGTCTTGTTCAAGATACTCTCCCAATATCTTATTGGTGGCTCCCTTTTGGCCCAGACAGCATTGGTTCGCTCTTCTGCATTTAGCCAAGGGCAATCATCCCAGGTTGCCACACAGGGCAAGGGATCTCTCATCCATCCTCACTTGTCCACTCTGCAACTGATGCTGTAGGTGATAGGGTTTTGACCCCTTTTAGACCCCTCTTTTTCTGAGGATGTGCTTAAAGTTCTGGAGGTGGCCAGAAAACGCACTACTGGGAAATAATTTTGTCCAAATGGAAGACATTTTTCTGTTTGTCTTGCTCATAAATTGGATCCACTTTCAGTAGAAGTTCTTCGGTTCTCTCATTTGAGAGTTGCTCAGTGCTGTGTTGACATACTCTTCTGTTAAAGTCCACCTCTCAGCCATTTCTGCTTGCCTGCCTTTAACTCCTTTGGCTTCTAGATTTGAGGTCAAACAATTCCTTAAAGGTATCCTTCGTATTAGGCCCCCCCAGGAAGCCTATTCTTCCTGGGACCTTAATTTTGTCTCAAATTGACTGGCTCTTTTTTTCGCCTGCACCTTCAGCTTCTTTACAGCATTGTTCCTGGAAGACTTCGTTTGGCCCTTACCTCAGACTGGTGTCTGAGCTGTAGGCCCTTGTGGTGTTTCCTCCTCTACCTTTTCATAAGGATAGGGTGTCTTTATCTACTAATCCTTCTTTCATTCCCAAGGTGGTTAATGAGTTGCCTGTATGTTAATTTGCCAACTTTTTCCCTTCTCTGCAGTGCTAGTGAGGTTCTTCACACTTGATATTTGCATATCCAACTCAGATATTTGGATAAAACTAAAGCCATTCTTAAATCTGAGCAAGTTTCCTTTAATCCTAGGTCTTTGGTTCCTTCCAAGTAAACTTCCTTCATGGCTATCCAAGGCCATTTACTTTTGTTACACTCCATGGGAAAAGCCTGCCTTCTAAGGCTCATTCTACCAGGGCTGTTGCTTTTTCTAAGGATTGGATACCAACTCCATCCCTGAGGTGGCTACTTCAGTGCGTACTTTCACCAAGCACTATAAAGCTATATGTAGTTTCCAGGGCTAGAACTGGATTTGCCAGGGCTATTCTGCATTGCTTTCTTGAAGGTTCTGCTGGACCTTCCTCCTCCCACCTGTCATCCTGAGGTACTCCTCCTCTAAGGAATACTGCAACAGTGATGTAGGACATACTACAGTTGTGTAAAATCTTAATAACAGTAGACGTCCTCTTCACTGTTTCAATATTTGCTCCCTCCCCCCTGTTTCTCCTTTTGAATGCACATGTTCCTCTCCTGCTTGGACTGTTCCTCCTGGGGCCTTTCAATTCTGAAGATGGTACATCCGTACAGCACCTTTATGCCCTACGCCATGCATGTGTAATGTAAGCATCCCTGTTGCAAATTAAGGCTTTGGCATACTGGCTGGATGTCTGGTTGCCCTCGACAAAGGGATCCCTACTGTAAGGAATTACTGCAACAGTAAAGAGAAGCATATCTACTGTTATGGTCAGACTTAGCACAACTGTGCTTTCAGGATGCTGCTTGTATTTTTACTGAGTTTAGCTGTTGCGTAAACACCTGAGGGTGTCTTGTATCACAGCCAGATTGTCTAATGCTGGGCTTATGTCTTCAGTGGGTGTTGTAATGGCTGTTCTGCAATACTGCTTGACTTTTTTTTTAATGGAATGTGTAAGTATTAAAATGAGATTTTCACTTTTCCCAATTGTTTTGCAGGCATGGACTTTGTACTAGACACGGAAAGTGTGTGTGTGTGTGTGGGGGATGCAAAAAATGTTTCTGAAAAGTTGAGACTCCTTGAATGAGTTGAAGGGGCAAATCTTGTGCGTCATGGAGTAATACACTTGTGTGCTAGTATGAGCAATTGAAAGTGTTCTCTCCTAAGTAACTTTAGTCTCCTGGTTTCTGGGGCATTAAGGGTAGTATTTCCTTGTGCCATTAAGATTAATGCATGTACATCTACCTAGATAATCCCATGAGGTTTATTGTAGATTAGTATACTGCTGAGTCTGTTCCAGTTTCAAACACCATTAACTGGGAATTGTCACTGAAGATAGAGATGCTAATAAGTTTAAAACTGTTTGGCCAGTCTTGCAAATCTATTTTTTAAAGGCTGAGAGTGATTTTGTATATCTAATGGTCATGGAATAGGTGCCCCATTGACTCCCGTGTAATTCTGGCTTGGCATGTTCTTGCAAAAGCATCTTGAGTAAGGTCACTGTAGCAGTAAACCCAAAATTTGAGTATACTCACTTTGTTTGCATGGTTTAATTGATATAAAGTTGTCAAATTTTATCTGGTAGCATTTGTGTTCCAGGGCCTAACTATAGTGAGCCCTGAAAAAGTAAACTAATGTTTACTGACATTATTTTTGTGGCTAGCAGTTAAAAAATATCTTATCCATGTTAGTACCACTAGGCCAGGTGTCTCTTCAGCTGAGACCAGAAGAGAGATTTATACCACTAGAAGAAATTTGGCCAGTACATTGGGGAACTTTCCCCTACTTAGGGTGCCATGGGATCTTTTTCATCCACCTAAGCTGCCACTGATTCAAGTAGATGGACTTTGGGTTTAACTTGGCTGAAGAATGAAATATGGTGATGTCTTCCCCCTTCAAGAAACAGGAGGCAGCTGGTCTTCTGCTGACAATTTGCAGATGGTGCTATCTTGTAAATTTCTTTTACACATTCTCTTCAGATGTTCTTTATAAAAGTCACTATTGGAGTGACTGTCTTCTGCCACACAAGGCCCAACTTCCATTGCTTTACATCTTCCTGCCTGGGCAGATGCCTTCCTACCTGGGTGTCAGAATATATGTGTTATGAGGGACTTTGGCCTGTGCCATCTACAGATAGACTGTGTACTCAAAGTTGAATATGCTGCCATCAGTTTGTTGGTACATAGGTGAATACTAGGCCAACAGCCACTAAGTTCTTAAAAGCGTAGATGTGCAACCCAAATGTGACCCACAAATTTGATTTGTATTTAATTTTACAGGGGATGATGCACTGGCTGCCTCCATCCATCAGAAACATAGGAGCTAGACCAGTGGTGAATTCCAATTACCCATCCATTGGTTCAAGTTGCACTTAAATAGGGGTGAACTCTACTTCACATGGATGGGGGAGCTTGTTCCGTAGAATGGGAATTCTGAGAAACTGTCTCTAACATGTCCCATTTATGTAGCAAACAATTTTAGGTCTTTTAATCTAGTAGCTCTGATGCAGTTTGTTTCCTGGATGTGCAAAAGACTGTTCAAAACAGGGTCCATGGATGCTTTGTATGCCGGGCAAAAAACACCTCTCAAGTCAGAGTAGAGAGAAGGCCTGGAGGTGATCAGCATAAGTTTACTCCCTGTATCCTTTTTAAGGAACCTTTATGGATGTTCCCGGTGCTGCATGGTTCTGGTCAGGTACATACTGAAGGGGCATTATACCCTGATGAGCTTGATGAGATATGATGGCTGGACCTGGGTGTCCAGCCCTTGAAGGCTGGACCTGGGTGTCCAGCCCTTGAAGGCTGGACCTGGGTGTCCAGCCCTTGAAGGCTGGACCTGGGTGTCCAGCCCTTGAAGTGGGTGTCCAGCCCTTGAAGGCTGGACCTGGGTGTCCAGCCCTTGAAGGCTGGACCTGGGTGTCCAGCCCTTGAAGGCTGGACCTGGGTGTCCAGCCCTTGAAGGCTGGACCTGGGTGTCGTGCCCTTGAAGGCTGGACCTGGGTGTCGTTGAAGGCTGGACCTGGGTGTCGTGCCCTTGAAGGCTGGACCTGGGTGTCGTGCCCTTGAAGGCTGGACCTGGGTGTCGTGCCCTTGAAGGCTGGACCTGGGTGTCGTGCCCTTGAAGGCTGGACCTGGGTGTCGTGCCCTTGAAGGCTGGACCTGGGTGTCGTGCCCTGAGCAACATAGCTCAACATAAGATTTTCTTACCTTGTTCACATGTTCTTCGAAGGCTAGGTTACTATCTACATAAGTTCTTGGATGCCTGACTAGTGAAACTAAGGCGAACAAACCATATATCCACAGACTCAGAGGCAGGCAAAGCGGCACACACCAACGAAGAACAATTTCTTTAATACTGTTGAGCGCTTTTCGTTTGAGACTGCTCAAACTTCATCAGACAAAATATATTGACAAACCAGTAGTATAAATACTAATCAAGTTAACTGCTCAAATGAGCAGTAAAGGCAATTAAACAATTGAAAACAAGAATTTCAAAAAAACATTTAAAACATTAACATTTAAAAGAATTAAAAAAACAATCAAGAAAATGTCACACCACCTTCAACTGCAAAAAATTAAGTTATACCAATTCAAAATAATTCAAACAAATCTCAAATATATAAAAATAAACTTAACTAAAAAATCAAAGTGGAACTACCTTAAACTTTTTTAAGTTTTAAAATGCTACTAATAGAGCAGCATTCATTAAGTCCAGGGATATTATACGCATTTAATCTAACTTGCCACATCAGTTCTAGTTCTTCCAACTTTATTGGAGTGGGGCCACCCCTAGAATTCTCACTAACCTGATCAATTACTGTAAATTTAAATTTATGGTCTGGATTAAGGTTGACGTGCTTAGCTAAAGCATTCTCAAGTTTATAATTCTGGATTGCATAAATATGTTCATAAAGACTATCACAAAGGCGTCTCTCCGTCTTCCCAATATAAAATGATGAACAATTCTGACACTGAGCTAAATAAATAATAATAAGCTAATAAAAGTTGGAAGAACTAGAACTGATATGGCAAGTTAGGTTAAATGCGTATAATACCCCTGGACTTAATGAATGCTGCTCTTAGTAGCATTTTAAAACGTAAAAGTTTAAGGTAGTTAAGTTTATTTTTCTTTATATATTTGATATTTTTTGAATTATTTTGAATTGGTATAACTTAATATGTTATGTAGTCCTATCTCGCCTACATTCTTCACTTGTGGGTTCGCTCCGACTCTGCCTATTTACTAGCTTGAAAGTCTTTGATTGGCTGGGCTAAGATGGTATCCCACAATACACTGCTCTACATCCCCAGATCTTGTTTGTCGCTTGTAGAGCTCGGATGTGGTCTCGACTTGGCTGTGGCATTGAAGTCTATTTCTTGTGAAAAAATTTTTGCTAATTCTTGGCTAAAATGTGTTACTCAGTGGTTTAGTGGTGCTGCATTGTTTTTGTAGAGTGTGAGTGTGTTGTGTGTGGTATCCCTTACACCCTCAGGCTAGGTCCGTTTAAGTTAGAGGACTTAGTCCTCCTCGTGTACTTGTCTGGTTAATTTTTCTTTACGTTGAGAACCGTTTTAGAGGTTCTCCCCTGTGCATTGTGTTCTTTTGTGTTCTCTGCTTCTGTGTTAGCGGTTTCCCACCTTTTTTTTTCGGTAGCGGCTGCTACTAGTTAGAATATCTAAAGAACAAAAAGAGAATAAGCCCTCGGGCTTTAAAAAGTGTACTAAGTGTGCCTATAAAATGTCTATTACAGACGGACACTCGGTCTGTGTTTACTGTCTTGGAGCCATCCACCTTCAGGAGTCTGCAGTTTCTGCCACGCCTTTAGTCCTCTGGTGCTCCAAGAGAAGAAAAACAAACTTATTCTAAAGGGACTGCTAAAACCGTCCTTTGAGGAGGATTTAGGTTCGGCTCCCAGCTCCCAGTTGAAGTCTAAATCCTCCAAATCCAAGAAGAGGTTGCAGGCTCCATCTATTGTTTCGGAGCCACCTTCTAAAATTTCCATTGTGGAATCTGCTTCCTCGGCTCCACTGACTTCGGGGCCGCAGGAGGTAACTATCAACTGAGTCTGCGTCCGCGTGATAATTTTGGAACCGATTATGAGCCAGTCGCCAAGTTTAAGACATGCTTCTCCAGATAGGTCTGCTTCTCCATCCATTTCCCCCAAATCCTCCAGGCTTTCCGATTTGGATGTAGATAGGGTGGTGCAGAGGTTCCTACAGTCACCGGTGTTGGCCAAACTTTTCTCTGCTCTGACCCAGTCGGTCCCGGAGCCAGCCCTGTTGGTTGTACCTGCTATTCCTCCTCTGAGCGCATCCTTGTCATCAGAGCCGGTAAGTTCTGCTCTGAGGGACGTTCCTGTGCTGGCGCAGATCCCCCAGCTGGGTTTATCGGTGCCAGCATCGGCTCCGACCCTGTCAGCTCCATCCACAGGGTTCGAGACTCTGGTCTCCTCAGTCGGGCCCGAGGGGGATGTTTCGGGAGCACCAGTCGGTGCCGAGCCTCCCCCTTGGCGCCTCTGCTGCTGGGACTCTGGTCCTGGTCATGGCCTTGGAAGGTGGTTGGTCCTCCTATTCAGGAGGTCCCGCCTTCGAGGCTATGTGGAGCTCGCTGGCTAGGTCATCTACTTTCGGATCTGTTCTTCCGTCCCCTATGACACTGGTGAGAGCTTCTGACATCCACCTATCCTTGGATAGCAGAGCGCAGGGGCCTAAGGATACCCCCCATGAGTGGTCCCCTTCTTTGAGGTGCCCTCAGTCTGTGCCTGATGAACCCCCCAGAAAGAAAGCTTGCAAGAGGAAGCACATAGACTCCCAGGACGAGTCCCTCACTTCCGATACTGACCTCGGAGTCTGAGGGGTCCCCAACAAGTATTCCTCTGAGGATGTTTCATTCTCAGATATCCTGGAGATCTTGAAAGAGGAGACTGGCCTTCCAAAACCCCCTTCCGAGGAAGTCAGTATTCCTTAAGGCCTTTGGCGCTCAGCCCTCCGCCTCCTGGGTGTCTCAACCTTCGAGCTCCTGGACCTTGTTTGTCGAAGGGTGTGGGAAACTCCTGACTCTGTGGAGCCAGTTCCTCGACACCCCAACAAATTTGTCTGCCCCCCCAAGGGAAAATTTTTGACAAGGGGAGTCCTGGTAGAAGCTTTTGTGGTGGTGGCTGCCACACAGAAGGAAGTTGCTGAGTCTTTCTCTTCAGTCCATCCCCCTAACAAGGAGTCTAGGACTATGGATCGGTACGGGAAGCATACACTGTCTTCAGCGACCTTTATCTTGTGGTCGCTGAATTATTTGTCTCATTTCACACTGCTCCAGAGAGATCTCCTTAAAGAGTTAGGAGATACTCTAATGGGTAACGTGCCTGAGGCGGTGACGGACTGTCAATGCTCAGCTCTCTACCCTCAACTCCATTGCTAACTTGTCCATGCGACTGATTTCATACGTGGCCGAGGGAGCTAGTAGGGTGGCTAGTTCAGGGGTGGCCCTCAAGAGGCAAGCCTGGCTACGCCTGTGTCATTTTGCGGAGGCCTTTAAGTCTTCCTTTACTGATGCCCCCTTCGATGGTTCCTCCCTGTTCGGGACTAAAGTCAGACACACTCACCAGTTGCGAGCAAGAGGGAAAGACCTTGTCTGCCGTGGGAGTCTGTTTTTCCCTCCTGTCGAGGCCTTATCCCAAGGCTCAGCGAGGGGGAAAGATGTGGTTCAAAAAATCGCAAAGGTCCTTTCCTACCGCACAGGGTGAAACCCCCACCCAGAGGCAGGGGAGGGGGGTTATATTCAGGGAGATGTCTCCCCAGAGGTAGAGGGGACCCCCACAATTTGGGGGACTGTGATTCCTTCCGTGGTTCCCCATACTCTCATTCCTGAGGGTGTGCCCGGCTGTGCTTCTCCGGAGCCAGTCGGGGGTCGAATTTCCCAGTATCTGGAAGCCTGGGTCAACATCACCCAGGGCAGATGGGTATTGGGGATAATCGCCGGAGGTTACACCATCCCATTTCACTCCACAGCTCTTCCCGTCAAAAGGATCCCAGATGTTTCACCCAGTCAATGGGGTCAGGCAGCAACAGAGGTTTCTCAGCTGCTAGAAAAGTCATCCAACCAGATCGGATTAGAGACTTGCTCGAGATTTTTTGGTGCCGAAAAGAACGGGGGACCTGAGACCCATTTTGGATCTCTGCCAACTCAATCATTATGTACACAAGTCCAAATTCCGGATGGTCACGCTGCAATCAATTCTCCAGTTATTGGGAAAGGAAGTATGGATGTGCTCCATCGACCTGAAGGATGCTTATTACCACATCAAAATGGACAGAGCATCCAGATGTCATCTACGCTTCTGTCTGGGAGCCAGGCACTTCCAGTTTCAAGCCCTGCCCTTTGGTCTCACCACAGCCCCCAGGGTGTTCAAGTGCATGGCAGTGGTGATGGCTCACTTGAGACGTCAAGGATTCCAGGTGTTTCCTTACCTGGACGACTGGCTCCTATCCGCCCCCACCAAGCATCTACTTCAAAACAGAGATACTGTTATTGATCTTTGTCACCAGTTAGGCATCACAATAAACTGGAAAAAATCTGCCTTGCTACCCTCACCGCGTCTCGTTTATAGGAGCAGAGTTGGACACTATTCGGTTGAGTGTTCCTACCTATGGAGAGGATCACAGGGTTACGACCGGTTCGGATGATGCCTCTGGCACACATGAGGGCAAGACTTGTGCTTCAGTTACTGGGGACAATGGCATCCACTATCATAATGGTCCCGTTAGCGAGGTTGCATATGAGGATCCTACAATGGCTCCTATTCGCCCAATGGTCCTTTCAAAGACTACCACTATCCCATCCGATCTTAATCACAGGCAAATGCAAGCAGGACCTTGATTGGTGGCTATGCACCAACAATTTAGACTTAGGGAAACCCCACCCAACCCGGTGGCCACAGTGACCACGGATGCCTCCCGGATAGGTGGGGGGGCGTTATCTTGGCAGGATAGTCCAAGGCATGTGGCAGGACCACGAGATAGACTAGCACATAAATGCCCTGGAGATGAGGGCAGTGCTCCTAGCGTTGCAGGCGCTTCAAGATGTCCTCCCCATAGGGACTATTGCGATACTCAGACAATGTCAGTAGTAGTGTGGTATCTCAACAAACAAGGAGGAACCAGATCATACCCACTATGCATGGAGGCCATGAGAGTGTGGAATTGGGCGATAGCTTCCCAACGGGCCTTGGTGGCAACGCACATCCTGGGGAAAACCAATGTGATTGCAGACAGGCTAAGCAGGGCGATCCTCATGCCCTATGAGTGGTCTGAACCGCCAGGTGGCGGACAGCATATTCAGCAAATGGGGTCAGCCTTGCTGCAACCTGTTTGCCAGCCCTCTCAATGCAAAATGCAGCGACTACTACTTGCTGATCCCTCTGCCGGCGGGATCTCTAAGGGATTCTCTGGCGCACAATTGGCCCTCTGGTCTGCTGTATGCTTTCCCTCCACTCCCCCTCATCTCAAGGGTGATCCAGAAAGTGCTATCCTTGGGAAACTGATTCTGATCGCGCCACACTGGCCTTGACAAGTATGGTTCCCCCTTCCTTCAACCTTACATCGTGGATGCTCCTTGGATTCTGGACCCTCGTCCAGACTTGGCTGACACATGGGACAGTTCCACTCTTCCCTGGGAGACCCTCTGGCTGACCGCCTGGCTACTCCACTTCCATCCATAGTCAGGTGTTACGATTCTTCTCCTGACGTAGTCCATATTCTTTCGTCCTCTCATAAGCCGTCCACTAGGAAGGTCTACTCTAGCAACTGGAAAAGGTTTTCGGTATGGACCTAGTCAAAAGGAAAGGTATTGACCCCTACATGGCTCCCATTGACTCTGTTTTGGAATTTTTTTCTCATTTATTCTACCAAGGGTCTGCCTCAGCCACCATCAAAGTTCAGCTAGTGGCTATTTCTAATTGTGGCTTATGAACCTAGCTTAAAGGCACACAAGGCTGTGTAGAGCATTCATGAAAGGTACTCTTCTCCTTCGTCCTCCTGTATCTCAACCTGTTATGCCCTAGGACCTCAATTTTGTTCTGCAGGCCCTCACTCTCCCATTTGAGCCTGCGGCTTCCTGCGATTTAAAGTTTCTTACATGGAAATCTGCCTTCCTGATAGCTATTACATCGGCCAGAAGAGTATCAGAACTCCAGGCCCCATCAGTCAAGCCCCCATATTTGATTTTCCATAAAGATAGGGTCTCTTAGACCAAACCCATCCTTTCTTCCCAAGGTGGCTTCCTTATCTAATATTGATCAGTCCATAGAGCTGCTGGTCTTCCCCAACTTCTCTAATAAGGCAGAGTACCAGTTTCACCTGTTGGATGTTCATAGGCAACTACGCTTTTATCTACACAGGACTAAAGATTGGCGGAAGTCAGACCAGCTCTTCCTTTCATTCTCAGAAAATCGCTTGGGGTCTGTGGTCTCCAAGGTCACCATTTCTAGATGGATAGCTGGTTGCGTCTCTCATTTACCAGGCAGGGGAAAAGAGCCTGCCTTTTCCAGTCGGAGCACATTCTACCAGAGCAGTTTCCACTTCCACAGCCTTTCAGGCTATGTTATCGATGGATGATATATGTGCGGCTGCAACATGGGCCTCTCGTACGTTTGTTTCCCATTACAAATTGGATGTGGTGTCCAGGGGCAGGTCATCTTTTGGCTCCATAGTGCTCAGGAGTATTTTCCATTGAGCCACCCAGGATGTAGGTGCTAGGGATGCTGTCCCACAAGTGAAGAATGTAGGTGAGATAGGACTACATAACATCAATTAGTTATGTACTCACCATAACGTTAGATGTATGTAGTCCATCTCACCTCACATTCTTCATTACCCACCCACCGTCCCCCACGCCTGGAGGAATTGGAGTATCTCCTTGTATATCTCATGTTACTAGTCCCTTTGGATAATTTGTTGGACCTCGTTGTCATGAGTATGTGTACGTTTGAGCGATATATATGATTTTTCTGTTGGCAGCAAACTAGATTTGGGGATGTGGAGCAGTGTATTGTGGGATACCATCTTAGCCCAGCCAATCAAAGACTTTCGAGCTAGTAAATGGGCTGAGTCAGTCTACATTCGGCTCCGAACCCACAAGTGAAGAATGTGAGGAGAGATGGACTACATACATCTAACGTTATGGTGAGTACATAACTAACTGTTTTTGCAGTTGAAGGTGGTGTGCAAGTTTGACATTTTCTTGATTGTTTTTTAATGCTTTTAAATGTTAATGTTTTTAAATGTTTTTTGAAATTCTTAATTGTGTTCAATTGTTTAATTGCCTTTACTGCTCATTTGAGCCGTTAACTTGATCAGTATTTATGCTAGTGGTTTGTCAATATATTTTGTCTGACGTTTGAGCATAGTCTCAAACGAAAAGCACTTAACAGTATTAAAGAAATTGTTCTTCATTGGTGTGTGCTGCTTTGCTTGCCTCAGTCTCTTTGTGGATATACAGTTTGTTCGCCTTCGTTTTGGACATCCTTGGACAATACGCCTGAAGTCTTTCAAAATGGAATTAATCTACCTAATCCTTCTCTTTCAGACACTGGCTCCTCGAATAATAATTTACTAAACTCTAACTGCAAAGTTGGGGTTACTGTTTGAAAGGATGGATAGACTGGAGCGCCAGCATCGTTCCAATGTTATCCAACCACCACCTTCATTATTGCTGCAAACGGGACCGGTATGTCTTCCCGGTAGTTCTGTTTCCGGTAGTTCAACACAACCTCCACCTAGTACAGTGATTTTGGAATGTGGGCAGAGGAGTATTCCAGCCGACTTTCTTCCTTCAAATTCAGCAGCACTAGTTCATCCAGTAGGTACACAGCAACAAGGTAACTTTAATCAACCTGTTACATTTGCTAATTTACTTGCACAAGGCTCAGTTTCTCCAGTATTCCCGGCAGCTGCTCCATGGTTAGACTGCTGTGCCTTCAGCGTCTAATGATCCTTCGAATTCACCATGTATTTTAAATTGGATGGCGGACAATTTTACTTTTTTTTCCTTATGTCAGCACAGCAGTCCAGGTGCAACCTGAAGCTGAGTGCTTGGATATTTCTGCTAATTTGAAATCACTTGGTAATTTTTTAGTCAAACTAAAGAAAACACAGTTGGAAGTTTCTTACTCGCTCGTAAAATTGTGCCGAAAGGTTTGAGACGCTACCAGTACCCCACTGGGTTGGTGGCTAATTCCAGCTTTCATAAGGATTTGAGTTCGACCAACAGGGTTTTGAACTGTTGGAAGTTATGATTAAGCGTTATTACCTGTTGGTCGACACTAAGCAGGTGGTTGAGCTTGATGAATAGATTAGGCACGATAACGAGTTTTTTCGTTACAAATACGATTACAATAGAGTTTTTTTCTAGTTTAGACCAATACTTAAACTTAAACAACAAAATTAAGAAACTGGACAGGGACACTAAAGCTCATAATGGTGGAGTTGCATATCCCTCACCATCAGCAGCACAAGTCTGGCATGTTTACAAGCCTGTCAATTCATCTACAGTTAATAGATCTTCAGTGCTGGACTTGAGCATAAACCACTTGGATACTCAACCTTCACAAAATTCTCCCCCTTCTAGCAGTGTTTCAGTTAATGGTTGGTTACACAACCCGAATTAAGACTGAGTGAAAGATTGCAAAATAAGTTGGGGCAGAATAATGAGAATGCACATAACCCTAATTTTTTAGGGGCAAGACCAAAACAAACAACTTTGCAGTTTCAGCAGAGGCCGAAGCAGAAATCCAAGTTTTACAAGACTTGAGTTTTGAGACTTCTATTAGTATATTGGGGCAAGATATTTATGTCCCTGATATTTTGGACTGCACTGATTTTTCTAATTGCTTGACCTCTTGCTGGCTTGTATGGATGACTTTTTTAATTCTCAATTATGTGATGATACATCTGTTCAGTTTCTCAATTTTAGTACAGATGGTCTTTGTAGTGTGATCAATTTAAATAGTGACCAGTCCACCCTTCAAGCTGGAACGGGTCCCAACACCATACTCAATGATGGTGATTTTAAAGTTTATAATTTTTCTTCGGTTAATATTACCCGTGAAATGGTTGAATTATTTTCTAAGGGATACACTTGCGTCCCACCCCAGAAATTAGATGTGGTGAGGTCTATTATTGATCTTAAATTGTTCACTAGGAAACTTAATTTCAACCTTATGATGGGTTGGAATAGTACTGTTAATAGTGATACATTTAGCATTTCTAGTGTTTGCAACCCCCCCCTTCACCCCCTCCTTCAAGTGTTTGAGCTCATGTGTGAGTTGGATATCAGTCAGATTCCAGTCTGAGTACCACTACATGTTTGGTAGTGCAAATACTAAAACAGAGAAGGAATGTATTGATTTTATTGAAGTCCACTACCTTCGTGTTTGTAAACCAGACAAAGGTGGGGGTATGGTTGTTTTTGATGGGATTGATTATGTTGACCGGATGTTAAAACTATAGAACAGTCCGTCTTAGTTAGCTCATGTTCTGAAGTTAACATAGCGTACTTGTACATAAAGAATACCTTAGAAATGTTTATTGATGGGAGGATTGATCAGAAAATGTTCAATTACATGCTTACTGCATACCCTAGATTCCCAAGTCTTTTTGGTATTCCCAAAATCCATAAGGATGTTCTAGATCCTTTTTTGCGCCCACTGGTTGATAGTAGAGGCTCACCTACATATTCGTGTGCCAAGGTCATTGATGCAATCTTGCAAAAATTTCTAGTTCAGGAAAAGCAAATTTGCAAAGACTCATGGTCTTGGAGAAAATTAATGAGTTGGCCTTTGACACTAAGCACAATTTTCTAACTATAGATGTAAAAGATTTGTACACCTGTATCCCACACGAAATTGCTAGTGATTGGATCAGGCAGGATTTAAGAGCAAGTGGTCGCGCTAGGAGTGAGCTCGATTTAGTTTAACTTCTGGATATTAACTTTTTTATGTTCAATGACTAATTTTATTTGCAAAAAGTAGGGGTAGCGATGGACTCCCCTTGTGGTGCTAGTATAGCTAATCTAGTAATGGCCCATTGGGAACACTCATTTGTTTTATCTCACTTTGACTATAAGGACAGACTAATTTTTTTATACCAGTTACCTTGATATTTTTATCCTGCTCAATGGTGACAGTCATTAGTGATATTGTAGTTAATTACCTTAATGGTACCACACAATTTCTTAGGTTTACATCCACTTTTAGTACTGAGTCTATAGCTTATTTGGACATTTTGCTATCTAAAAATCATTTACTTCAGAGATACACAGCTAAAATTTATAGAAAAAGCTCATATTCTAATGCTTTTTTGCATTATTCTAGCCGTCATCCTCCGCATCAAAAGCGAGCTGTAGGTAAGGGTCAGTTAGTCAGGGCAGCCCGTATTACCACTCTTGACACACTTTCATGATGAATGTTCCTTGTTAGTGTTTATCCATCGGGGCTACCCTGATATGATAAACGAACTTATGGAAGAAGTGATGTCTAAATGGGCTAGGCAGTTTTATAAACCATTATTAAACATTAATGTGGAAGTTGCTCAGGATAGTAATTCCGTGAATGTTACAGTTGACTACCTTAATACAACTTGTGAACTTATGTTCCAAGTGCCATCTTTTATCACTACTTGGTGTCAATAGCAATTCTTGCTATGACATTCTATGTAAAAACTGGGCCGTATTTAAAAGTCATACCAGTACTTTTAAAG
This sequence comes from Protopterus annectens, assembly GCF_019279795.1. Lineage (NCBI taxonomy): Eukaryota > Metazoa > Chordata > Ceratodontiformes > Protopteridae > Protopterus > Protopterus annectens. Next base: position 1,202,370,433 of record NC_056739.1, on the reverse strand, counting down.
TGGGTGATAAACCTGTAATGACTTACAGGAGGGCAAAAAATCTCAAGTCCTTATTGGAACAACGTCAATGTACATACCCAAAAACACCTGGTATGTTTTTAAGTGTCAGTCTTGCAACTATTGTCAGTATGTCATTAAATCCAATAGATTTAATATACATAATCACCAGTATTTTTTGAAATGAGTTAATTGTAAGGCTAAAAGTTTATTTAGCTCAGTGTCAGTTTATATTGGGAAGACAGAGATGCCTTCGTGATAGTCTTTATGAACATATTTATGCAATCTGGAAGAATAAACTTGAGAGTGCTTTAGCTAAGCATGTCAGCCTTAATCCGGAACATAAATTTAAATTTACAGTAATTGATCAGATTAGTGAGGATTCTAGGGGTGGCCCCACTCCAATAAAGTTGGAAGAACTCTAACTGATGTGGCAAGTTAGATTAAATGCGTATAATACCCCTGGACTTAATGAATGCTGCTCTTAGTAACATTTTAAAACTTAAAAGTTTATTAAGGAATTATTTTCTTTTGTTTTGAATTGGTATAACTTAATTTTTTGCAGTTGAAGGTGGTGTGTAAGTTTGACATTTTCTTGATTGTTTTTAATGCTTTTAAATGATTTTAATTGTGTTTTGAAATTCTAATTGTTTTCAATTGTTTAATTGCCTTTACTGCTCATCTGAGCCTTAACTTGATTAGTATTTATGCTAGTGGTTTGTATATATATTTTATCTGAAGTTTGAGCATAGTCTCAAACGAAAAGCGCTTAACAGTATTAAAGAATTTGTTCTTCGTTGGTGTGTGCTGCTTTGCCTGCCTCAATCCGTCTTTGTGGATATGTCTGACTAGTGAATCAACTTTTAAGGGTGTTTTACTGATGAGTTACCCAGGGTGGTGGGCTTCCCAAAAGGTACTGATGCATCTTTCATTTAGTTTTAATCCCATGGCTTTGGCACAAAGCATTTCTGCACTGGACCTTCTTGAAGGGGTATTCTTTCTTTGGGGGAATTCGGTGACTGCTGCCAGTTTGCAGTCATCTGAACTTTATTAGCAGAAGCCTTTAGCATTGGCTTTGACATCAGAAAAGTAGATGCTAGAGAGGAGTGGGCCTAGCACAGAGCCCTGGGTGACTCCTTGTGACTGCCTCTCTGGTGGCTTCAGTCTAACCTCAGGTCCTATCAGTGAGCCAGCAAGCTTATCCAGTGTGTTTAAAAAGGGGTTTTATACCTAGTTTTGTAAGTTTGACAGTGCCTGAGTGTGGGGTATTGTATCAGATGCTTTAGTCGGATCTAGGTAGGCAGTGAGAGTAGCTTTCCCTTCATTACCTTCAAAGAAGTGCACCAGATTCAGTAAGCATGACTGACCTCTGACAAGGCCTAAATGGGATGGATCCACTGACTGGAGGTCTGTCCTTGATTTCCATAATTCTTTCCATGGCTTTACAAATAAGATTAGTCTGACTAATGGATCTGTAGTTTCCAGGATCTGTTGAAGGTTAACCCTTATGAAAGGGATAACTGTCCTCCATTTATATGGCACCATACCTCTTCAACTGTTAAGATTTTCACAGAATGCTCAGACTTTTGCTTCCTGTTTTTATTTTCCTAATAAAATGTCATTTTCACCAAGGACTGAAGTCTGTAGAGGAGACTCATTTGAGTTTCAGATGTCATCCTTCAGAAAATGCATACCAACATACAGCCTCTTCTAATACATTTCTAATGTAAGAGCGATATTTAAAATCTGTCCCTATTTTTGTGCCTTTGTCCCACTATTGTTTTAGGTTTTGTCCCGGTTTCTTGCACTAAGGTATGCATGGTGTGATGCTGCCAGCACAGCTAGCTGGAAGTTTGTAAACTGTCATTTGTGAATATTATGATTTATATGCTTTTCTTAAATGTAAAAAAAAACTGTGTACATTAAACTACTGGTGCAGAAGTGTGTGTAAAGGACTGAGCTGAAATGTAACCACAGTGTACCCTACTGGAAAAGAACAAATGTATACAAGCTAATATATCTGTGCAAATGTATGTTTTTATATTGGAAGCTAGGACATAGTTAACTTGCAAAACTTCAAGAGAATAAGTTGAAATTAAGTGTTTTATGATGTGCTATAAAAGTTACTGTAGTAAGGAGACAGGATGTCTAGAGGCAGAAGTTTCTTTCTATTGTCTTGAAATAGAAATAGTTACTAGGTTTCAGATGCAAGTGTTAATTGTTTTAAGACTTCCAGTTCTAGGCAAACATCTGAGATGGATTGATTAGTTTATGCATTTTGTATCTTGTCTTGGACCTAGAAACGTTCAGCACTTCGGCCTGCATGTTGCTCTGTAAGTTTTAGTGCATAGTATAATTTGGATATAAATAGGGATACAGTAAAGTTTAGATGTTTTCTGTATTTATTTGAGACTGTTCTGCAATATTTTAAAATATTTCTTGTTTCTAGCCTCCTGTAGTTACTGTGTTGGAGTATTGTCTTGTTTTATAAATATATTTAAACCTTTTAATTGCTTGATATCACCCTATTCTGGAACATCTAACTGAATCTGAATGAATCTTACAATCTAATGCAGTTTAACTCCGTTTTTTTTTAATCCTACTATCTACAACCTATATTCTATTTAGTCTTCAAAATGTAACTTGCTCTATGTCTAACTCTTTATGTAAAGAATTGTCTTTTACATATTTGTTATATGTGGAGCTTTTCTCCGTGGACCTCAACTGAAAATGGCCTCACTTAGGCCCAGTGGACAATCCCAGTAAACAAATACAAATAAGTTGGTGGTTTGTTTAGAGATATTTAAGCTCTTGGGGTACTTGCATATGTGTTTGACACTGTACATGCCACTCCTAAATAGCCTTAAAAGTCTGTCACGCCATTTGGATTAATAGTAACATTACACAGTAAGATCGGGCACCATTTGATAAGGGCCTTAAGTAGTTTAGTGGCTGGTGGTAGCTGGTACTACCTTATAGTCTGGGCAGAAGGAGGCATAGCTAGTAAACCTGTGCTAGCCTTTCCCAGGTTTGTTTGTGTATAAATCAGGACTGTCAGCTACTTGGGCAGGGACATGAAACACTGGTTGGACAGAGGGTGCTGGAGGTTTTGGCTTGGCCACTCAGCTGAGATCTTAACCCTATAGTTGTGCCAGTAGGGGTCTTACTGGAGATCTGGAGAAAGGGAGAAATCAGCCCCAGACTAATGTGTGCTCTTAAGGGAATTTGTACTTTTACTGTTTACTTATCCTCCCAATGTGTACATCCCTCACTTGGTGCTAGTGGTAAGGATTGAGGCCCCTTGATTACTGGGCCACTGCAGGGGCATCACATACTGTTAGGCCGTGGTGGGATATCCACATCACGCATTATTTGGTTGACAGTGGTAGCCACATCACATTGGCTTGTAGTGGTGTGGAAATTGAATTCCTGCAGCCTGTGTACACTGGCACTGAAGGCGTTTAATGTTCACTGTGGCGGAGTGTATAGAGTTCATATCACAATTTTTATTTTTTGTTGGCTTAGTTAATCCAGGAGAGAAGGCAAGCATGTCAGAGTATGGCAAGCTGACAAGGAGCCAGTTAGCTGAAATGTGCCAAGCTAAAGGACTGGTGCATGCCAATCTGACTAAAGCGGACATGATTGCAGCTTTAGTCAAGCTGCATCACAGAATAGCAACCAGGAAGACTTATTGTGGAGATGTAAAACTTTCAGAAAATGGACAGCTCAACCTTTCTGCAGAGGGCTTAAAAATCTGTCTGCAGTAAGAGGCATGAGTTGGAGGCCAATCATTTGGAAATAGACACAGCAGAGACAGACATGGAGGCTGAGGAAAATAAACTGCAATGTCTAAAGGCTGAGGAAAATGAGAAACTGCATCTGCAGACTGAGAATGAGAGGCAGAGGTAACATGAAAAGGAGATGCTGACTATATTCGCTAGAGTCATGGAGGTAATGGGGAAGGGAGTAACCAAAGGTCAGTAAATTTCTTCCACAATTTAGATAGTTTCATTCATAGATTTGAGAGGGTATGTAAACAGTATAATGTTCACCAAAGGCCCTGGGTCCAGTTCCTGATGCACTTTCTCCATGGGAAAGCTGTAACTTGGCTTCAAATTGCCTGATACTGATTGTTTAAGTTACAATGCTGTAAAGAACGGTTTGCTAGAATGTTTTAAGTTAACACCTGAAGCTTGTAGAAAAATTTCATGAGCATAGACGCAAGGCAGATGAAAAGTGAGAATGTTGCTGAACTAAGCACTTAATTTCCTAGGTGAGTGGATGTCTGGTCATCACTTTTGAAGGGCTGGCAGACCTTTTGGTGAGGGAACAAGCTGTTAGCACTTTGCCTGAGGACATGAGAATTGGGTTACCTGATAAGCAGTGCAATACTGTCAATGAGTTGGGGAAGAAGGGAAACCTATATCTAGCAAGTGGGGTATCACTGCACAGGAGAGGGACACCCAGTGCTGCTCATGGGTCTAAGGGAACCCATGGTGGGCAGCCCAGACTGCCCCATCGAGTCCACCAGTTGCAGGGGAAGCCACTAATCCAGTTACATATCCAGAACCAAGGGTTAAATGTTTTAAATGCAGCCAGTGGGGCCATGTAGAACATAATGTCCACAGAGGCAAGGTGGGAGAGCCAGTAAGTGGGAATGACCATGCCAGCAGTAGTCTCGAGACAAGGGTACAAAACTACCACAAGAGGTTATAGCCTATCTTAGTGGATGGGAAAGAGGCCATGGCTGAGAGAGAGTCTCTGACTTTAACCATTGCAGGCTTCACAATGGTTGAGGAGCACTAATTGCTTGGGCAGTCTACTCCAGTTGGAGCTTTAGGAGGGGCCCCATTCCAAATATCCTTGGCTAGGGTTTACCTTCACTGGGAGGGTGGAAAAGGAAGTAAGCAAGTAGGTGTGTTTGAGGGTATCCCTGCAGATGTTCTGATAAGGAATGATTTTGATAATGCATTATGCTGTGCACATGCAGTTAACTCAGTCAGGCCTAGAGACAAGCATGTGGGTTTGGGAGCCTGAGGAAGACCCAGACTGCACACTTGCAGCTAGTACTTGTGAGGTGGTTACTTCAGGGAGTTAGCTACCCTGTAGTAGTGAGACTGAGTGTGAGCCACAGCTGCTTGTGGGTACTGATCCCTTCGACAGAGTGACTGCAAGGCAGAGGTGAGTACTAGTACCCAGGCTGACAGTGAGGCACCGCTGTCAGAGGATGCCAGACTTCTGTGGAAGGGAAGCCTGGAAGGGTTACAAAGAGTTGAGACCAGCTCAGCTGTGCGTCTACATCGCAAGGTCCGAGGGAGGTAGCTAGTGAGGCACCTGATTCTCAAGGGAAAGGGGAATCTGTATACTGGGGCAAAAGGTTGCTGTAGAGCCGACCCTGAGGGAGGGCAAGAGGGTGAGAATACAGCAGTTGGTTGTGCCCAGAGCCTACCATCTGGCACTTCTTGCCATAGCCCATGATTGACTTTGCAGGTCATATGAGCATAAAACATACAGACATATTACGCAGAACTTCTATTGGCGTGGGTTTTCTAGAGATGCAACAGGGTACTGCAGGACCTGTGAGCAGTGCCAAAAGGTAGGCAAGGCAGGAGACAGGTGAAAGCTCATTTGCCTGTGACCGAGAAGCAGTTTCAGATTCCAATCTATGGATATTGTGGGGCCTCTTATGTACCCTAAGTTCCAAAGGGAAAAAGTATATCCTAGTGGTTAGATTATGCTACCAGATAACCTGAGGTAGTGGCTCTGTCCACCATTGAGGTAGAACAGGTGGCAAATGCTTGGTTAGAGATTTTCAGCAGGGTAGGTTTCACAAAAGAAAGTGACAGAGGTGCCAATTTAATGTCAGACTTGCTGGCTTGTCTGTGGAAGTACTGTAAGGTGAAGCACCTACAGACCCACCTCTACCATCCCCAGACTAATGGTCTTGTTGAGAGGTTAAACTCTACACTCAAGACTACGCTATGGGCATTTGCAGACCAGTTTAAAAGGGAGTGGGACAAGTATCTGCCCCATCTGTTTGCTTAGAGAGGTTCCCCAGGAATCCACAGATTTTTCACCCTTTGAGTTGCTATATGGGCTAGAGTATGCTGTAGGGCAGCAGGTAATGATTCTCATTCTTTAGACAAGCTGCAAGCAGCTTGGTAGGGACCCTACACGGTGGTAAAGAATGTCGGGGATAACTACATGGTAGAACTACTAGGCAGGGGGCATAAATTGTACCATGTTAACATGATGTAATCTTACCATGATAGGGAGGCCCTTGTGCTGAGTATTTGCAGTGGATGGCAAGAAGAGTCTGAGGGGGGATCTGGTGGCTGATCTCCTCAGTGAGGCTTGGACTTCACCTCAGTGGAAGGGATAGCAATGTCCCAGCACTTATCCCCTCTCCAGGTTCGAGACCTCAGAGCAGTGTTACAGGAGTTTGGGGGCATGTTGACTGGGAAACCCTGGTGCATCACCATGTGGACACAGGACCCCAAAGGCCTATTAAGCAGGCCCCTTATAGGGTGCCTGAGAGTCGAACAGACTCTGAGGGAGGCGATGCAGGAAATGTTGGAACTAGGAGTAATTCAGAAGTCCAGCAGTCCATGGCCTCCCCAGTGGTGCTGGTACCAAAGGATGGTGGCACCAGGTTCTGTGAACTGCAGGAAATTAGTCACACAGATGCTTACCCCATGCCTAGGACAGATGAAGCCCTAAAGCAGCTGGGTGGATAAGTATCGTACTACCATTATTCTTACCACCATTAATCTTAGCAGGGTTATTGGCAGGTGCCCTTGACTCCCAGTGCTAGAGAGAGGTCAACCTTTGAGACTCATTTTGGCTTGTACGAGTTCACAAAGATGCCCTTATGGATGAAAAATTCCCCAGCGACTTTCCAGAGGCTGGTAGATAGTATCCTAGCAGAAGACTTTGTCCTTGCTTTCCTAGATATTGCCATCTACAGCCATTCATTGCAAGAGCACCTTCATGTCAAGGGGGTGCGGGGCAGACTACAGAGGGCAGGGTTGACCATTAAGCTCAGCAAATGTCAGGTCAGTTTGGCAGAGGCCTCCTACTTGGGACAGAACCTGCCAAAGTGGAAGCCGTTTGGACATGGCCTGCCCCTGTTAGCAAAAAGCAGGTGAGGGCATTTTTAGGGACAGCAGGGTACTACAAAGTTCATCCCCAGCTTACCATAGCTGTTCCCTCAGACCTGACCAGGAAAAACTGGCCAGAAAAGGTAGTGCGGACCCCAGCATGTCAGCAGGCATTCTAGAAGCTTAGACACTTTGGGAGAACCTCCCATTAGCCTGTCCAGATTACAGCAAATAATTTGTTGTGCAGGTGGATGCTTCAAACCATGGAGTGGGGGATGTACTTAGCCAGGTTTCTTCAGAGGTTTATCTCAGTTGTAGGCTCCAACCCAGGGAGGAATGCTGTGCAGCTATAGAAAATGAATGCTTAGCCATAGTGTGGGCACTGCAGAAACTTCAGCTTTCTGTATGGAAGGAAATTCACTGTAGTTAACATAACTACATTGAACCAGCCAGCAAAATGCCAAGTTATTTAGGTGGAGCCTAGGCTTGCAAGCATATGATATGACAATGCAGCACTGCAGAGGGTTAGCAATGCCAACGCAAATGGGCTGTCAAGGTAATGGGTGAGATTCCCAGATAGGCTCCACTCTTAAGCAACGTTTCTCAAGGGTCACTTGAAAAACTGGCTTGAGTTTGTTTCTGGGGGGGGGGGGGTGATTGTGATGCCAGGCCAGCTAGCTGGAATTTTGTAAATTCTGTCATTTCTGAATATTATAATTCATATGCTTGTCTTACAAATGTAAGAGAATTCTGTGTATATTAAACTGCTGGTGCAGAAGTGTGTAAAGTACTGAGCTAAAATGTAACCAGTGTACCCTACTGGAAAAGAACAGAAATGTATGTAAACTATATATACCTGTGCAAATGTATGTTTCAATAGAAGCTGGAACATAGTTAACTTGCAAAACATCAATAAAATAAGTTGAAATGGTGTTTTATGATGTGGTATAAAGGTTACTGCAGTAAGGAGAAAGGATGTCTAGAGGTTTCTTTCTATTATCCTGAAACAAATTGTTTTACAACTTCCAGTTCTAGGCAAACGTCTATGTATTTTTCTCAGAGAAATTAAGTTTGTTACCCTGGGAACTGAAGGCAGGTAGCATACTGATGTCATCCAAGTTAACTGAGCAGTAATGTTGATTATTAAAGAACTCTTGTGTGCATTTTGTTTTGTCTTAGACCTAGAAACATTCACTCATCACTTCTGCCTGTGTTGCTCTGTAAGTTATTTAAGGCATAGTATCTTTTAGATATAGATAGGAATATAGCAAATATTAGATGTTTTCTGTATTTGAGACCGTCCTGCAATGTTTTTAAAATTTCCTGTGATTCTGAGCTCTGTAGTTACTGTGGAGTATTCTTATTACATTTAAACCTTTTAACTGTGGCTGGTTTGTTTAGAGATATTTAAAGCTGAGTACTTGCATATGTATTTGGTGACACTGTAAGACCACTCCTAAATAGCCTTAAGTCTTGGTCACACCATTTAGATTAATGGTAATGTTGCACAGTAAGATTGGGCATCCTTTGGTAAGGGCCTTAAAGGTAGTTGAGTAGTGGCTGGTGGCAGCTGGTACTACCTTAGTCTGGGCAGAAGGGGTCATAGCTAGTAAACCTGTGTCAGGTATGTTTCTGTATAAATCAAATCTGTCTGCTACCTGGGCAGACACGAAGCACTGGTTGGACAGAGGGTGCTGGAGGTTTTGGCTTGGCCATTCAGCTGAGATTGCAACCCTATTGCTGTGCCAGTGGAGTAACTTCCACAATGGCCAGTATCAAAGTTATTTGGTAAGATCCATCTGTGATCTCTGGATTTCAGCAAGGGAAGTTCCTATCTGGAATATTTTGCAATGACGCAGCAAGTTTGAGATTTGAGGGGAAACTTGCACTTTTAGTACAGTGGTCAGCTGGTATCTTATTTGCTATACCCACATACTAAAATACTAAGTACCTCCTAAACAGACTAAATTAGAAGACCAAGGGAATTGAAGGCAAGGATTTCAGAGTGCTAGACTTGTGCAGCCTCAGTACCAAAGTTGCTAAGCACCCCCCTTAAATGCTCCTCTGTTAATGAAGCGATATCATACATGACATTTATGGTGTCAGTGTTAAAGCAGCAAGTGTGGCTTGAGGACAAAAACATCTGCCAGACCATGTAAAAGCAGAATGCCTTAATGCATTATTGAATAAGGATCTTCTCTCTTGCCCCTCTGCAAAGAAAATTACTATACTGGCTTTCACCTTCTCAGGCTGGTTTCATTACTCACCTCTAGAGTGTACAGTAACACTAGCCCCCAAAGAGATGGCCTACTTACCCAAGGCAAGCAAGAGACAAAAATGGTAAAGGCCTCAGACACGCAGACCACAAAGGAAATTATGGAGGCCTCAAAATCTGAGACCCAGTGATGTAATAGCTGTGACTGCCAAGCTTGCCCTTTCCCCAAAACCTGACATCACATACTCCAATCCCTTCCCACTTCTGTACAAATGTTTGGGGGGTTGCTTATTCTCCTACTGCTTCATATAGGTCTATAACAAGATAAGTGGGTATTTGCATACCAAAGCAGGCAAATCCCTATCTAAGCCGATCAAAACACTTGAGCAGCTCCAGTCCTTGGCCAAGTAAACCTGGTTTCTAAACCCCACCACTACAGAGACACTTGACCAAGGGAACCAAAGTAGCAGGAGCAGAGGGTATAGGTTTCTACTTGTGACTCGAGTCACATGAAAAGGAGCCTGGAGGTCTATTTTGTATTTAAGGCTAAAAAAGGAGCCTGGAGATCTATTTTGTATTTAAGGCTAAAATTTCTAAGTCCCAAAATTTAAGATGTTAATCCTTCAAGGCTTTCTGCACGTTTGTTCTGCAAGCTTAACCCAAAGGATGCCGTCCACATATCCATAGGGAAGATGGTTCCTCTGGTTCAAAGTGGGGCATTTCCATTATGTAATTTAATTCATGAGTATGGGAATAGATGGCTTTTATTTTGGTGCACCTTAACAGGGCTACACGTGGGGGAAGGTACAGTGGCATTTAAGTAACTGATGGTGCCTAGTTTCTACAGTGCCCCATTGTATTACTACCTTGCATAGAAAGTGGTGAACTCCATTGGGTACAACTCAATCTTAGGCCTTTAATATGCCTTTACACGCAGCTTAACACGTACCTTAGAAATCAGGCTTGGAGGCTTGTGGGAGAACGTAAGTTCTTGTTAAAGGCCCTTTGATCCTTGAGGCAAAGATTCATAGATGGCATTCAAACATGTTAAGACTACTGAGCACCTCACTTGTGGTATATAATGCAGGGAAACACTCCTGCTTGCTGTTCATAACAGCAATGCAAGCATGGCATCTGGCCCAGGAGTCTAGACTGACCCTACATCTCATTTCAGAGTAATTGTTTAGCAGACAAGCTGAGCAGAAGAGTAGACCCAAATAAATGCATGCTGCATTGATTTTTCTAAGTGGTGTGTACCTATGAAACATTGCTCTAGAAACTTGGTATTAGGATGAGTGGGAGGACAGTTGAATGTTTTTGTGATCAGTTGGGTAAGTCTGTTTCTCTGCCTTTTCTCATACCTTTACTCCTCATGGTCTTGCACAAAGTGCTGCTTTTATAGTAGCCTTAGACCCAGACAACTTTGGCCCCCTTTTTTGCTGAACTAAGGACAATTGGTTGTGTGTGGACCTTTTGTTTGAGTACAAGAGTTCATAGGTGTGTACTAGGCTAATGGCCCTGGAGCATTTACAAGCCTAGCCCACAGGATTACCCTGGCATCGTGCCACCCAACCTTCATTCCCAGTGCCTCTTAAGTAGAGCAACTGGAGTGATCCCTGGGTTACATTTTCTATTTCCCATCCACTCAAGATTTCTCGTACCAGTGAGGTGCTCTGCTTGACATGTATGGGAAGTCTATTCCATAGCATGGGCAGTCTCCCTCCAGAATGTTCTGTTGATTTGTGGTAATGAGGTTGAGGTCGCTGAAGCATGTGGTGTGGAGGAATTGGGATTTCTTTAGATGTAGCATTTCTAACAGAGCTGGGTCAGACATTGCTTTAAGTCAATCTTAGTGCCTCTAAGGCAATATAAGACTATAGTTATTTTTTTGTCTGTCTATATAGGGCATGTGTTTAAGGCCTAGGATCCTCTCTGAGGTACTCTTGTGGCCTCCAGTTGTTGCAGGTGTCTAGTGAGGTACATGCCAAATGGGGCATTGTACTCTAACAGGCCTAATGAGGGAAGGTAGAGGGAGACAATGATCTCTCTTCCTGGATGCAAAACTCTTAATGAGATATGCCACAAGACTTTCTGACCACAGTGGCAATGTGGTTGTCAAGAGAGGTTGCTGTCAACCTGTGTTCCCAGATCTCATGTCTTCTGTGTTCAGTGGACTACCATCTATGTGGTAATTCAAGGGAACTGAGTTTTTCCCAAGGGGGATGACTACACATTTTTGGCATTGAGCATAAGGCAATGGTTCTGACACCAGTCTGTCTCACTTTTCTGTAGGATGAAAACATCATTTGGGGAGTTAACTCCCAACTTGCAATCATCTGAACTTTCAGCCAGAGTCCCTTCATGTTGGCCTGGACTTCAGAGAAGTAGATACCAAAGAGGAGAGGACCCAGAACTGAACCCTGTGGGATCTCCACTCGACTGGTATGTAGTCTGACTTGAGTCGGCTAATTTCATGCTGTGGGCTCTGAGCCAGTCTGCAACCCACCTAATGATATAGAGATTGATGCCTAGCTTAGTGAGTTTCTCCGATTCATGAGTGGTCGAATGGTATCAAAGGCCTTGGCCAGATCAAGGTAGGCTGTATGCACCACCTTGCCTTCATCCACAGCTCTGGTGACTGACTCAGTCAACCAGTTGAACAGGCATGATCTACCCTTCACAAAACCAAACTGTGTAGGATCCAGAGCTTGGAGATGCCCTATATTCTTTATTAGGTCCATGATGCATTCCATAGCTTTGTATATCACTTGCCAGGCTAATGGGGTGATGGTTCCCAAGGTCTGTAGTCTATCCTCCTTTGTGGGGAGGGAGGACTGTAGCAGTGTCATTTGGTAGAGACAAAGCCTGAGGTGAGGCTGTGATTGAACAGGGCACATGGGTGGGGTGCCAGTTCACTCTAATTTATGTAGAGCATAGTCAGGGATATTGTCAGGACCCATAGAAATTGTATTCTTGGCCTTGGACAGTGTTTTAACCTGTGCAGCAGTAATACTGTGTGTCTGGCAATCTGCTGGCATTGTAATTGGTCCTGGGGGGGGGGGGTAAAGCTAGTACTGAATCCTGTCTGCCAGTATATTGGCAATATCTGTTGGCTCAGTATAGGAGGTACCATTGTGCAGTAGCTCAGAGTAAATCTGGGTATTGTTGTGGAGATTCTTTACATAACTATTGAAGGCCTTGTGGTAGTCTTTACTATCTGCTGCAATTCTGTTTTCATAGCTAGCTTTAGAGGATTTGATGAGGGAACTTTTTGTTGAAGCTGATAAGGGAGTTTTTCCAGTCTTGGGACTTTTATTCCACATCAGTTTCCTCCTGTTGTAGAGTTTATGGCAGGGACCACCAGATTCACTTCCTTTTTTGGAGAGCATCTTGGTTCTATTGGGTATGGCGAGATCCATGCATTTGTGTACGTGTTCGTACAGTGCATTAATGTATGATTCAGTGGTCATGCAACTACTCTCAATTTGCATGGGTGCCGAAGTTAGCCACCTCTGTTTTTAGGAACCCAAAGTTAGCTTTGGAGGAGTTTTTCATGGAGGTTTCCTTTGCAGGGAAGGTGGACGGGATTTGGATTTCCAAGGTGATTAGTTTGTGGTTGGATCTATCCAGGGAGTTGACTTGGTGTAGAGCAATGGTCACCCATGTTAGTAATGACCAGATCAGGGATGTTCTTACCTCTAGTGGGGGTAAGAATGAGCTGGTCCAGGGCATTGGAATTGATGAATTCCATGAAACGTTGGGCAAGTATATTGGTACAGGAGTAGTTTTCCCAGTTAATGGAGTGGTAGTTGAAGTCACAATAGGAGTGTTAGGTTGGACCCTAACATTCTCCAGAGCGTTTAGGAACGTGGAGTGAGTTTTGAGACATGGTTGGGGACCTATAGCAGACTACAACCTGAATTGCTGTCTTACCCAATGTTAGCTGCACCTGAAGCATCTCAGATGCATTATGTTGGGCTACCAGTCTAGGTGTGTGCATCCTTTATGAATATGGAAACACTGCATGTGGCGCTTTGGTCCAAGTTCTGGGGCCAAAAGCTGTAGAATGAGTTCTAGCCTGGTAGTGCAGGGGCGCTTATCTGCCTTGAACCAGGTCTGTTACAGCACAAATTTATACGACCCTCATATTGCATTTGTTTGTAGCTGTTATGGTGGTAATTTGGTCTTTGGAACACTGCCTCAAAAAGGCACTATAGGGGTGGCAAAAGCCTTGGCCAGTATCCAGAAACCCAGGGGTGACAGATGCAGGCCATCTCTGGCAAAGCATCGCGATCTTGCAATCATGTCATCCCAGGCAGACCGATACTGGATCCCCTTAGAATGACACCAGAAACTTGGCCAATTGATGAAATCAGTCATTCTGCTTGTACTGTGGTATCATTTTGTGACAGGATGCAGCTCAGGGCTAGAGTCCTAACTGCCTGGGCTACATCAGATAGCTCCATGTAGTCTAGGGAGGTATATCTCTGGTCATTCGCACCCACATGTACAATGACTGTCATATTTGTACCTGTTGCGTGACCTGAGTGCATGCATTGTGGCAGATCCTGGCACCTGACAGGCAGCTAACTGTTACTTTCTCCTTCAACCTAGTGAGTGGGACATCAGTGTGCTTCACTATCGAGTCACCTATGACTAGTGTATTGGGCATGCTGTTTTGCTGTAGGGGCTTTGGTTGACTGGCACACTGTTTAGGAGAGTTGTCTCATGATTAGTGTTGTGGTGATTGAATGCGTTTCTGCATTGGTCTCTGCTGTTTGGGTAGATTTTTGAGAGCCTCCGCGAAGGTGGGTGTGTGGTTTGTTTTTATGTGAAGGCAGTGCTGGTGTGTTCTGGAGGGCTGTGTCCATGTGGTGTGGTGCAAATGTTGACCTTCTCGACCAACTATTCCGGTCTTGGCTGGAGAGTGCATGGTTATACAAGTGCATCTCGCAAGTCTGTGTGTTGGGAGTTAAGAAGAAAGGGTTGTCAGTGTACATGAGGCCATTGCTACATTGCCTCAGGATGCCCAGGTTCACCAGGTTAATAGGAGAAAGCACAGGGAACTGACCTTTAGACATGCCTGGAGTTGTGGGCATTAAGTACAGGAGCGGTTTCCTTGTAGAATGTTTAGTGCTGGTAGCACTTGTGTACTATAATTGTTACAAGAAGCCTGGGAATGTGGTAACCTAATAAGCTAGTACAAGCTAGTAAAAGTGTAGGAGAGAAAAGAACTTGCATATCTAAGGGAAAATTTGAAGAGCAGACTTTGGCACTGCTCAGAAGCTTATAAACCTGGATACAGCAAATCTGTATCTGGACTAGACTAGTTACAGGAAAGGTGGGAAACAAGCGCAAATGAGGACTTTTAAACCAGAAAGTTGAAAGAGATGGAAAAACTGCCCAAACAGCCAATAAGCTACCATTCCTGGGCCAGAAACCACTCCTCTTGTGGGAGAATAGGCTACCTAGTGCTTACCAGTCCTACTGACAAGCTAGAAGGCTTCCCTCCAACACAAAGGCTTGGGGGCTCAGATGCTTACATGCAGTCCTGGATACAGCAAATCTGTATCTGGAGTAGACTGTTTACAGGAAAGGCAGGAAAAGCGCAAACTGCTTTTAAACCAGAAAGTTTGAAAGAAATGGAAAAATTGCCCAAACGCCCAATAAATTACAATTTCTGGGCCAGAAATCACTCCTTGTGGTAGGCTACCTAGTGCTTACCACTCCCACTGATAAGCTAGAAGGCTTCCCTTCAACACAGGCTTGGGGGCTCAGAAGCTTACAAACAGTCCTGGATACGGCAAATCTGAGTCTGGACTAGACTAGTTACAGGCAAGGTGGGAAATGAACGTGGGCCTTTAAACCACAAAATTAATTAGCTCTGCCAAATCTTGAACCCAGGGCCCTGTACACCAAAGTCAGAGTACTGTACCACTACACCATTTGAGTTCACTTGTACATCTGCAGCAAGAACTGTAATCTGTTAGCAGGGGTGATTTATTTCCATTTGCTGAATGTTCCTTTAAGGATGCTTTGCATATAGATGGAGGCTGATAAACCAAACAAATATGACTAGCTAAACAGAGTTCCTACTTTTTCAGAAGAGCTCTCTGTTCTTGGTTCTTGTAACCCATGAGAATGTTTGAGGCATTTACCTTGTACCTCAATCAAGGAGTAAACTCTGGACAACTTGGCTTGTCAGCCTGGGGATCTCTCTCCATTCATTGTTGAAGTGGTTCCTTAGAGGGTCCTAAATTTGAGACCCCTGAAAAGACTCCACTATGGGACCAATGTTACATTTTGAAATACTTAACCTACTTTAGAAGCAGACACTTCTATTCTTCTGGAAGTCTCTGGTTGCAACTTTATCTGGTAGAAAGAATGAATTGCAAACTCATGCAAAGAATCTCCTCAAATTCCATAAGGATAGGCTCCCTATGTACTAATCTTAACTTTATACCCAAGATGGTGACTATTGTCAACCCAGCTGCCACTCCCTGGTTTTCCCATCAGAATGAGGCAAGATCCTGTATTCCATGTATCTTTTACTGGCAAATGAGATTTTGTGGACAGAGCAAAGTGAACTCTGATCATTTCAGGTAATTTATTAAAGGACAAGTCTGCTTAACAGTATTCAGGTAGTTCAATGCATCTTCCTTTTTTGGCAAGAGGAAGTACTGTAGTTTAACATGGTTTTCCTTGGAGTATAACAGTGCATCATGGAAGCAGCTACACCAAAGAATATGTGCATCCAGTGCAGGGTTTGCCTCCGCTATTCTGCAGGAACTCCAACATAGTCCTCCAAAATGGGAAACACTTATTCGTCTTTAAGCAGAAGAAATCTGTCGTTACAGCAGTTTATGTAGTAAATATCAGGAACTGTAACTGTATATTTGCTGTGCCAGTTCCCTCCATCACATCTTTTTTTCATACTTTGTGGGTGTCCTTGGGTCTGTGTACACTAGTCACCTTCCCTGTGGAGCTGATCAGATGCCTTTTCTTCTCAGGGTTTACAGAGAACCTGAGAGCCTTCTTGGGAACTCCTTGTTGGACTGCTCCCCTGGGGATCACTACCCCAGGGTAGCCAGTGCTGTGGCACCAGGCCATCATAATTTATCTTGCCAGTACGATAATTGGAGTTTGTGCAGGTCAGTTCTGATGTTCAGGTTGCCTGTCTGGCCAGGTGTGGTGGGAGTATGAAGTTGTGCCAGTCGGGCCTGGCTGTCATCCTGTTGCAAGAAATATGGTCATTAATAAACTGAGTAACATACTTTAAAATTTGCATTTATGGTAAGTTATTAACCTAACTGTACTCATGATTCACTTGTTAAGCTTGAAATGTTTAAGCCACTTTTGAATACTTAATTTTTGAAGAGACTTCTGGAGTTGCACAAAAAAATGAAACTTTGTTAATGTTTTCTATGACAGCAGTTAATTTGATTTAACATATACAGTTGTGGTGGGTAGAAAGCTGCACAAGTTTTTTAATTAGTCCTGATATATGCACTGTGGATATTGTAAGTCCTGTAGATTTAAGAAAGGCAGGAAGACTGGACTACTGTTCTGAGATTTAAGTCTGGAAGAGTTTGAATTGTCGTGCAGGTCCTATGTGCAACTCCAACGTTCACCCTACTCTCAGACCACCATACCTTTTTCAATTGCTTTTAAGGCTGTTTATACTTTGAAAATTTGTTTGCGCCTGTGGAGCCTTTACTGACATTGTAGCCCATTTCATAATGGATGGGCACCTTTGCTGGTACCGAAACAAGTGTGCAATATTCTAGGGCTAAGCTTGGTCTGTTATTGAGGTGCCTCTTCCTGTGCTGTCTCCAATCTACCTTCCATGCATTATGAAAGAGACTTCATGGGACAGAGTAAGCCATTTTAAAAGTGGAGCAGTTTTCATAGACTTGTACCTTCAACGTTATGGCACTCGAAGCCAGTGATTATCTAGCCCAAACATACTTAATTACTGCTCAGCCCTAAAACAAAACATTTTCCCAACTTGCATAGCCTTGACAGAGTAATGCTGAAATTGCATTCTAAACACGGAGTGTATCATACTAAATTGCTTGGCATGACTATAGATGACAACCTAAATGGAATTAAAATGTACCAAAGTTAGGAATATACAAAAAACTTCTTACAACTAATACTAAAGTATCCCTATCCAACACTTGCCTGCTGTCATTGTGTAGTAACCATCATTATAGACCTTCATACTTTAGTTTAAAAGCTTGAACAGTGTTGTAACAAAATGGCACATTGTGTTGCAAACAAACCTAATCAATGTCAACACTAAATACATTGCCATCTTGCATAACCGTTAATCACAGTACAAAAAATAAACTATCCTTCAGCCTGCCCAGCTATTAGTTAACTCGCCAAAATTACTCTCAATGTGTCTAGATCAAATTCATTATGCACCAAAAGAAAATGTGCAAGACATCCCTTACAAAGTAGCAAATATCTTTAACTGTCCACTTCTGAAAACCTTGATTGCTATGCTGCCAAAGTACATAGCCGCCAAATACTTTGTAGTTTGTCAACTTTATACACGTGTTCTCTGTGGATACTCACTCCTTTCTTACTAACCAGTCCTCTCTCTCGTCTGTCACTGTCAACTTAGTGGTTAGCTGAGAAAAGGGATTATTTTGGTTTCTCTTGAATTCATGCATTTTCCTCTACTTATCTCGCACTTCACTTAATTGATTGGGACTATAGCTAGTCTGTATTACTCTTTGGTGTCTGTTAATTCGCATCCAATGGAAGTGCACAATATTGTCAATTTTGCATTTGCTATATTCTGATTTGCTTTCATGTAATGTTAGTGGTCTTCTCTCTAGGTTCCCACTGCGGACTGGTTATTGCCCAATTCGACTTTCCCAGTAAACTGTCAAATGAAACAATCAGTTGAATACAACTCAAAACGTAACAGATTTAGTCAGTGATCAGGAATGTTAAATGCTTGTCTTGGCTTTCATATGTCTGCAGTTTGGCAGGTGCCATTACAGTTCAGTTTTTACATGTATATGAATGTATGCATGACTGGCTAAAAGACAGTTAAGCAAACATGCTAGGAATAAAGCTTTAGTGGCTTTCAAAGCCTTTGACAGCACTTTGCAGTACTACTATTTCTTTTCTGTACATGGTAGTACATGAGAGCGCTCCATGAGCTGCAAAGGATTATGAACAGGTCTCCCTAGGCATAACCTTTAATGTGTTCTTGACAAGGATGCAAAGATTAATTTTTGAGTTGCACTGAGGGTTAATTTCTTGTCATCTGTGTCTCAGAACACATTATGATCAGAGACCTAATCTATATGCTAAAAGTATTTTACTTGCTGATGCCCTCAGGAGAGCAGAGTAATGCTTTGTGAGCTGTCCTTACCATAATGGTCATATTTCAGTGTGTGGTTTTGCCATAATTTTTATGGTTTGATCACTTCTCCCCTTTTTTTAATTTCATTGTGCGATGTTCTGCCTCCATGTAATTCTCTACTGAATGCCCTCTGACCCTTTTGTCATGTAAGGGAATCCACAAGGCTGTAAGGTGTGTGCGAAAGTTCTGGGGACTGGTGGTATTTTGTGATTCTGATCACGTTGTTGGCTTCACTTGCATTGTATTTCTAAATTTTACACATGTCCGTTTTGAGTTCAGCAGGAAGTTCAGAAGACATCCTACTATTTCACTATTGCTGTATTCTGTACAGTAGGGATCCCCTGCTTTGGGCAGCCCAACATCTGGCCAGTATATCAAAGCCTTCAGGTTGCTTAAAGGTGCAACGTATGTCACTTGTATGCTGCCCGCATATAGTGTAGGGCATAAAGGTGACATCAGGATGCATCATCCCAGTCTGAACACCATTATTTGATCATTGGTCTGAACGCCAGCTTCATTGCTGGTTCACCAAGCCATATCAGGTATGTGCCCTGTTGGGGTTTTAGCTCTTCCTTTTGTTGCTTGTGGGGTTTCATGTCATCCAAAAAGGGTAAATGCCAGTGCAGGTGATGGATTCCTCATAAAGACAGTAATGAGCAATGCTCATTTTCATTGCTTCCTACGACCATACGTCCTGTTCCATTTGTCAGGTTTTCATCCCAGACATCTTAGTTGCCTTTCCTCTTTAGCCTTGTATTTAGAGAACTAACTCCTTAAGCTTTTAATGGACACTTAAGGGAACTTCCCACTCTGAGGGTCAGCTATGTCAGGGCCAAGAAGTTTCTTTGGCTGTACTGCATCTGGCAGACATATTTCCCGAGGCTAGTGAAAACCCAGAGGATCACCTGGCTCCTTCACGCATGGATGCAGCCTCACACACATCCCTGGAGGCCTCAAACATCCCCTTCAGATGCTGGGGGGAGGGGACGGCAGCTGATTACCAAAGGGCCTAGGGATGTTCCTCAGATTCTGGTTAGAGAGGAAGTTTCTACCCAAGATTGTGGAATGTCATCCAGTGTCTGCATGTTCAAGTTTTACAGGGCAGACATCCCTTTTGAAAAAGACTTTCTCCTACTTCTAAGGGCCGCCATAGTGGCAGAATTTCACTCGGGGTTTCTTTAATGCTTTGAAACCTCAGGTTTCTGTTCCTGCTCCAGCTTTGTCCTCAACTCCTCCTAAAAGGCCTAGGGAACAGGATTCCTCTGAGGAAAAGGCCTAGGGAACAGGATTCCTCTGAGGAAAAGGCCTAGGGAACAGGATTCCTCCGAGGAAGAGGTGGATCCAGATTGAGAATCCCTTGCTTATTCAACCCAGATTCCTTCCCCTTTAGACTAGGTTCTGAGGAAGATTCTACTAGGCCTGACGCTCCTTTTGGAGATTTCTGTCGGGGACACTATTTCCAGGGTGATGGAATTTTTTAAATGGGATTGTGCTCCGGTTTCTGAGGTGCAGAAGAGGTATTATGAGCTTCTGCAACCCAGACCTTTTGCTGTCCCTCGTGTTTTGGCTGCCTTATTGAATGTTTTTTCCACTGCATCTCAGGCTCTGGACTTCCAGCTCCCTTCTCCTAAAAAAACTGATGGGTTTTACAGGTTGCATGAGGATTGCATATTCATTTATAGATGTCCTTCAGCTGACCCTTCTGTTTGTGTCTGTGGCATCTGACAAGCCATCTCAATTACTGCCTGATGGTAGGCTATGGAAAGGCTAGCTAAGGTTTATACCTCTGCTGCCTTGGCCTTTATAGCGGTCAGTTATCAAATCCTTATGTCCAGATGCATTTTGGCTTTCTCAGGCCTGTCAGGTTATTTCTGACCTTCCTAATTCTGAAGGGAAGATTTCTGTTCTCTCCTTGTTGGAGACTTCTTGGGTGGCTCACCATTCTATTAAATGCAGTTATGATGCAGCAGATGCTTCCAGAGCTGTTGCTTTTGGTTCTGTAATGAGATATTCCTGGCTTTGGCTTCAACCTTTGCCCAACAAGTCTGTTGATGGATGCTTACACTTATTTGGGCTGCTGAAGTCCCTTCAGTGCAAGGCTTGGCAGGAATTAAACATGTTTTTCATGTGCCCAAGTTTCAAAGAAATGACCCTCTTAAGCCAGCCTTTGTTCTTGGGCAGTCTCTCCATCCTCACAAGAGTAAGAAGTTGGGTAAAGGGATTCTCCTGCTAGAGCTACCCAAACTACTGTGACCCAGAAATCTTTTCCTGACAAATCAGGTGCTGTCTGACTAGCCTGTTCTTGGCCACATTCCTCTTCCTCCATCTTTCCTTATCTCTTCCAATTTGGTTAAAGATTACTCAGGATTCACTGGGTTCTTTCCATTAATCCACCTAGGGTATTATGGTCTGAATCTCTTCCCCTTTTAGCCCCCTCAGGGAACAGTTAGCTTTCTTTCCGAGGGTGCTTCAAGATCTTTTGACTTGGGAGAACTTTTCAGGAAGTTCCAGTTTCTCAAAGGGGAAGGGGTTTTATTCCATAATTGGTTCCTGGGGAAGAGGGCACTTGAATCCCCATTCCAGACCTCTTTTTGAATACATTTCTGAAGGTTCCTTTCTTTCAGATGTTGTCCCTTCAGATTTTGTTCCCTCTGCTGCTTCCTCGGGCTTTTCTAGTGTCTCTTGACCTCAAGGGTGTTTTTCACTTTCCTATTCTCTTACAGGAAGTTTGTTTCTCTGCTTCTGACATTTTCAGTTCTGCTTTGACCTTTGGCCTTTCCACTGCTCCAAGGGTATTGACCAAATGCCTCTCATGTGGTTGCTTTTTGTAGGCTGAGGGATACAAGCCTTTCCCTACTTAGGCAATCTGCTCTAGACTTTCTCTCCAAAGATTCTACTGCAGCATCTTCACGGGGTGCAGGATCAAGAATATTCCAGTGCTGGCATCCCTGCCTCTTCTGAGACCTTTACTGTCCCTTTTCTTTCAATCCCTGTCTTCTGGCCTTAATCACAGGAAGGGAGTTTGAGCTCTAGGCTTTATGGCCAGTGGTTTCTAAAGTCAATTTGGCTTCAGCATTCTCATCCCCTCGACCAAGTTCCTCCTCTTCCATGCCTCAAGCTGGAATTTCAGTGGTGGATTCAGCAGTTGATTTTTGAGCCAAGGCTCCTTTTTCAACCCCCTCTTACCTCTTGAGCTGTTCAGACTCTCTAGATGTGGGATGGTGAGCATCCTTTGGCTCTGTAAAGGTGCAGGGTCCTCTGTTGCCTCGATAAAGGAAAGACCACATCAGTGTCAAGGAGATGAGAGCTCTTCTGCTGGCTCTTCAAGCTGTCTTCTCCCCAGGGCCTGTCAGGATGTTTGCAGACAATACCACAATGTGGCATGTCAACAAGCAAAGGGGGGGGGGGAGATGAGATTCTTGCCTCCTTTGCCAGATGGCTCTTCTAGTGTTGGAACTAACTAATCCCGTACCTTATGACTGTTTCAGGCAGTTTATATTCCCTTAGGTCAGAATGTTGTGCAGGCACCGAGTAGGTCCATAACACAATCCCAAACATGGATGCTTTCCAGGGATGTTTCTGGATATTGCCCACCAGTGGGGTACTGCTCAAGTAGATAATTTGCATGTCCTGAATAGACAACATCCTCTCGTGCCAGTCAGGTCCTGTGGTCTGGAATGTGGATGCCCCTTTCTTGAAAGGGGGTTTATGCTTTTCCTCCCCTTCCAGTCATTCCAAAGTCCTGTTCAAAATGCAATAGGGTGCTCCCAAAATCTTGCTTGTGACCTTCCTTTTGGCCCAGACAGCCTTGGTTCCATGATATGCATTTAGCCAAGGACCATCACAAGTTACTTCACAAGGTGGATCTACTCGCACAAGATGAAGGATTTCTCATCCGTTCTCACCCGTCCACTCAACTGACACTGGGTGATAGGATATTGATTCCATATAGACACCTTTTTTCTGAGCATGTGCTTAAGGTCCTGCAGGAGGCCAGGAAGCCCACAACCAGGAAATCCTACTTATCAAAGTGGAGGAGGTTTTCTGTTTCTCATAACCTGGATCCACTTTACGTAGATGTGCTTTGGTTTTATCTTATCTGTGTGAACTGTTCAATGTTGGGTTGGCTTATTCTTCAGTTAGGGCCCACTTATCCACCATCTGTCTGCCTTTATAATCTCCTTTAGCTTCTAGATTTGAGGCTAAACAGTTTTGTAAAGGTGTCCTTCATATTTAGGCCTCCCAGGAAGCCTGCCCCTCTTCCCTGGGATCTTAATTGTTTTAGAAAAATTGACCCAGGCTCCTTTTTGAGCCTGCAGCTCCAGCTTCCTTACAGCATTGTTCTTGGACCGTACTTTTGTTAGCCCTTATTTCTGCCAAATGAGTGGTTGAGCTTCAAGACCTTGTGGTTTGTCCTCCTCTCTTAGTTTTCCATAAGGACAGGATGTGGCCCATCATACTAATCCTTATATGCTTAAGGTGGTGAATGAGTGGTCTCTTAATCAGTTTGTTCACTTGCCACTTTTTTCCCTTCTCTGCAATCTGCTATTGAGAAGGTGCTGCACACTTGGATGTGCATAAACCACTTATTTTATTTGGAAAAGATTTTTCATGAATCTGGTTAGGTTTTCCTTTCATCCTAGATCCTTAGGCTTGGCTGTTTCCCAGCAAAATATTTCTTGGATTTCTAAAGCAATTTCTTTATGCCTTCCATGGTAAGAGCCTTTATCTCCTGTTAAGGCTCATTCTACTTGTGCTGTAGCTTCTTCTGGTGCTCCCCCCCCCCCCCAAGGGTTTGGGTACACAGTCCCTCCTTGAGGTAGCTACCTGGTGGTCTGTGCATAAGTTTTACCAGGCATTATAAGTTAGATGCGATATCTAGAGCTGGCTTTGCTAAGGCTATTCTCCATTGGTTCCTTAAGAGCTCTGCTGGTCCATCCTTCTCCCTTTCTCCTTCATGAGCTTTTGCATTCCCCATTGTAAAGAATACTGCAAAAGTGAAATGGAAGGACCTAGTGCAGTTGTATAAGATCTTACTGTAACTGTAGCTGTCCTCTTCACTGTTGCAGTATTCACACCCTCCTTCCCTGTGGGTCTTCTGTTCTGGATGCACTGGTTACATTTTTTTTAACTTGGATTGGTGCTCCTCCTAGGGCTCTTGTTTCTGAGGATGGTGTGACCAGATGTCACTTATGCTCTATATGTGGGGAGCATACTGTGACATATGGTCATACCTTAAAGCAACCTAAAAGCTTTGGTATACTAGCTGGATGTCTGCCCGCCCTTAGCAAGGGATCACTGATGTGGAGCAATACTGCAACAGTAAGGAGAGGGACATCTACAGCTGAGATCTTGCACAGCTGTACTTCAGAGGCTGTGTGGCCACCTCCATACTGTAGTGAAAGTGTCTGAAAAATCCATCAATAGTATGTGTTCTGCTAGAATCATTTTCTTTCAGATTACTAAATGAAATTTTTTTAAACTAGCTGCAGTACTTTTGTAGTCGTACTAATCGCTATTTTACAGCAGTGCACTTTTGACTGACATTGTGTGGATAGTTCCTTAGTATGGAGGGGAGGAAGTTGAACAGTGGATCCATCTGAAAATTAGCCATGAATACGAAATTAGGAATAAGTGCTAATGATCCTCATGAAAGCTGACTTGTACATTTGCACAAGTGTACGCTAATAGTTGCTTTTGGGTAAAAGAGTGAAATTTTGCATTATTTAAATTCTTCTGATGTAATAAAGTAATTTTTTCTTGAAATTATAGTAAGAATGTAGGCCAGTTATGTGCAATTTACAGGGGAACAAAGACTTATTCTAAAACTGGAGGGTAATTGTGCTCTCAACATCCTAGCACAGGAAATCTGGACAACCTAAAATGGGAGACAAAGGCCACAAAATGGGAACAGATTAAATATTAAATCAGAAAATAACTAGAGCAGGATTTATAATCATGCATTTTCTAAATGATATGAAATCACACTCTGTAATTTAGTGACTTGCCAGAAAAATGCAAATTTGAGACCAAAGCTGACAAAATATGGACAGTTGAGAGGTAGGAGTGATACTCGCACCATCATTCGACCCTTTATCAGGGAGATTGTGATCTGCACATGGGAGGTGTTTGTGGTGTGCAGTGGTATTAAAGTTGTGTGAAAACCCTGTTGGAGATGCTTTTATATTTGAGTTGAGATGTACAATGCAGCTTCACATCTTGAGCTGGACTCCTGAGCACTACATAAATGAATAATGGTTTCCGCAGGAGCAAAACACACCATTTGTGCTATCTTAAAAACTGCCATAAGCACGAGTACGACACACAGATACTGTTACGTTTGAGTAGTGGTGAAACAGGTGGTGAAATAGGTTGCAAGTCCTTGAAAAAGTAGTGTCATGTAAAATAGCCAGTGCAATACTGATTAGAGTACAAAGCCTAATAACCATGCATTTATATATTTTTATGCTGCCACAGTTTAAGTCCAGGAAAAAACTATGCAAAAAGCCAGTATTCCCAGCTATACTTTCACTGTTTACCTAACATGTCCTGTTGGGGTGGCGGAGTTCCACAAAAAAAATTATTCAGATTGACAGTGGAACTCTCGACAGTTTCAACTTGGAAATAATTCCAGCAAAGAAAACTCGCACTGTAGTACTTAACCCTATTTTATGTATTGCAACACATGCAAAATAAAGCCACACTTGTTAGTGTGACAAGTCTCTAAGTTCACGTGTGTTTCAAGATGTAAGTAAATATGTTTATGTAGATATATACATGTGTTGATCATAGATGTATATGGACTTAAGCAGGTTCCCATGCAGGGTGGTGGAACATTCTATATGTAATTTGGCATGAGAATTTCTGAAAAGATTTGCATGCAAAAGTCTTAGTATATTCATTGATTTACAGTAGATCCCAGATAGTTTGGGACTGGCATAATGGTTAAGGTGTTTGCCTCGCAGCTGCAAGGTGCAGGATTTGGAAATCCTTTGAAATAGAAAACTGGCCGCCTAGCCTAGTATTTGGCTATAAATACCATTTATTACACTTAGGCTTGTACCTTTCACTGAGGATTTTCCCTCAGTTGTATGCTAGTGTTGCATCCCCGCATTGCATTTAGTGTTAGTATATAGAGTGGAACAGAAAAATGCCCTTTCGAGTTGGTCTGTGGAATGGTGTTAATGGGTGCAGAGGGACTGGGGCAATTGATTTTTGTTTTGCTCATTTTTGTGTGCAGTTGGTTCTTAAGCTACTACTGCTACCTTGAAGGATGCTACCCTGCAGAACTTCTGCCTGAGCATTAAACTGAAGCCAGCCCACTACAAACTGCCAAGGTTAAAAGTTAATACAGTACTCCATTTTAAATTGTAACTTGCTGATCTGGGTCTAAAGCACCTATATTTTGCCTGCTATAAAATTTGGCTTAATCACAATTCTAAGTAAAAAGTAGTTTACCCCCTGCCCTCTGACTGCAGTGTTTCTGTCCTTAAAACCCTAAAAATTATATAACACTACAGCAAATACCCTAAAAATTAAACTACAGCTATTAAAATAGAGCTTTGATATACTTGCCTTATGGCTCTAGGAAGCCTTAGGGAAACCTTGTCTGAATAAGCCCTGCTCCACTTGCCCTCACTGTCCTTGGGCTTGCTTCATACCCCACCCACTCCCAGTACCACTAAATTTATAGTCATATAGCCACACCCACTGTTGTTGGAACCTATCCACTTACATCTGGTACAGTTTCTCCCACCCCCACTCCATTACTTCAAATTCAACCACTATCTCCTGATGTTGTATCACCCAGGTAAAACAGTTCCTTAACTCACACGCTCCATCACAAATAATGATATACTCCTCTTTTTACTACCCATTTTGCTTGCCTCATACCTCCTCACATTGTATGAAAACCAGTTTCTTACTTAGTGCGGCCTTCGGGTACTGAAACCATCACCCCAGCTGCAAGTCCTTCCACCCTTCAATCATACTGTACTGTCAAGCCCCACACCCTGCTCACTATCAATATACCAATCCCAGACACATTAGTTCTAGACCTAAACACTATCATAAACGTATAAATAAATTCCTTAAGTTCTTCACTAGGTTTAAACCTAACATTACACTTGGTGATGTCAACCCCAACCCTGGTCCCATCCACTTCAGATAAACCTATCCCCTCTACTTGCAATCCAAGTTATAAAACCTGCAATTAATAGGCCAACTGTTTCTTGGCCTGTCACCACAACATTGTAGGTATTAACAACAAGGTACATGAACTGCATGCACTCCTAGGTGTCCACTCCCCTGAGATTCTGTTTATCTGAAACCTGGTTAAAACCTAAGATTACAAAGTGTTACCACCTGGTTATAATATACACAAGCTGGATTGTGCTTCCAGGAAGGGGTGGGGTAGCTGTTCTCTCTAAATCTGTGAACATCACCATTGAAGCTATACAACCATCTTAAATTAATTCTGATTGTTGCCACCAAATTGCAACTTAATCAAAATGTATGAATATCTGTATGTACATTCCTCCAGGCAACAATATATCTACACTTGAAGATGCCCTTCACTGGCTAACATGTCACTACCACCAAGAAACCTTACTATTCTGAGATTTTAACAGACTGGAATACCTGTTCCTCAGATTCCCCAACCATCCATGTTAACCTGCATGCATTTACACAAATTATAGCCACCACTGCCAGGATAGGTAAACCTAACCAAAAAGAAAGCATACTTGATTGAATACTTAGTCACCCCCAATTGTACACCTCTGGGACCCTCCCTGATGACCTAAGTGATCACCTTCTCACTTAATTAAGCACAAAGCCATCAACCCCCAATGACCCTTACTCAGAATGGTAAACAAAAAATACTTTCCTGCCAAATTCCATCAAGAGCTAAACATGTAAAAATGGTTAATTCTAAAACGCCTCCCCTTAGAGGAAGCAGTTGCATACTTTAACAACTCATTACATCCGAGTGACGCCTCCAGGTGCATCTGCAGTTACCTCCTACTGCTCTTCTAGGCGTCAAATATTACTTGTTCATACTTGCATTAATAATTCCAAAACCATGCTTCATGTAAGGTATCAGAATATTTTATCTTGAAGCATACATGATGGCAAACACAATTATATTGATATTTGAC